>NW_012269143.1:0-5790 GCF_000151885.1 Dipodomys ordii
TGTGTGTGTGTGTGTGTGTGTGTGTGTGTGTGTGTGTGTGTCTTATATACTGGACATATGCCATATGTTGGTGGCTCATGTCTGTAATTCTAACTACTCAGGAGGCTGAGATCTGAGGATCATGCAGGAAAGTTCTGGAGACTCTTATCTCCAATAAACTACTCAGAAAAAGCCAGACATAGTGATGTGGCTCAAGTGGTACAGCACTAGCCTTGAGCACAAAGAGGCCAAAGGATCAGCAAAAAAAAGTCATATAGAATAATAAATTTAATGTTATACTATTTAATTGCTAATACATAGAGATCCAATATATATACAATTAATTTGTATAAAAGGGGAAATGATATTTCTAGCAGAAAATTGTATCTTATTGAAATTAAGTTACTAAAAACATGAAATTGATTATGATAACATAAGATGTGTACATAAAGTCCTTCAGAAAATACTAGAAAAATAACAGAATATATACTGAAAATCATAAAATACTCATTTAATTCAAAGCAGTGCAGGAAAGAGGAACAAAAAAGACAAAAGATACAGAAAACTAAAATTAAAGTGTCAGATCTGTCAGTAACAACATTATATATGACTAGATTAAGTAATCCAAAATCAGAGATCATCAGATTGTATTTATATATAGAAAAGATTTAACTATTTGCTATGTACATGACAGAAGTTTTAGTTCCAAGATCTAAACTGGAAGTAACTAAGTGAATGGAAAGGTATATACCTTGTAAACAGCAACCATGAAAAACTTGGAGTGACATATTAGTGTCAAGCAAAATAAATTTCAAAGCAAAAATAAAGTAACTGAGGTAAAAAGGAAGACTATATAATGATAAAGGGCCAGTCCATCAGGAAGACATTAAGTTAGAAACCATGTAGGGAAAACAAACTTCAGAATATATGAAACAAATTGAACAGGACCGAGCAAAGAAACAGATCAATAATAATAATTGATGTAACTGTAACCTCTCTGTACAGTATTTTTACAATAAAAATATACAAAAATAGTAATGAATGGAAAATTTATTACCTCATTTTTAATAATGAAGAAAGAAAGTATGTAGAAAACTAATAAGACTACAAAAGACCTAGGGAAGAAAACCTACAAACCAGATAGACCAAAGGATATTACTATAGCTTTCTACCTAAGAATCATAGAATATACATTCTTCTCAAGCACACATGAAACATTCTTCAGGTTAGCACATGTGCTAGTCTATAAATTAACCACCAATAAATCTAGAAAATCACAAATTCTACAAATAAGTATTCTAACCACAAGAGAATAAAATTAGCAATCAATAAAGAAATTAAATTTGAGAATTTAAAAAATATTGGAAATTATTCTGCATGTTCCTAAATAACTAGTGTATCAATATATAAAGTACAATGGAAATTAAAAAATATTTTGAAATGGATAAAATGAGGGTGTGGCATATCAAAAGTTGTAAGAGGCAGCTAAAAAGATGTTCAGAGAAAAATCTGTAGTTATAAGTATCTATACATCGATGATATTCTATCTTAACATATAGAAAAGGTACACACAAAGCCCAAAGCAAATTTAAAAAAAAACAGAGACCAATGCAATTATGAATAGGAAATTCAGAAACATTAATAAAACCAAAAGTTAGTTCCTCAAAAAAACCTACAAAATTGAAAAGCCTTTAGCTAATGTGACCAAATTTGGAAGAAAAATAAATTTTAAAATCAGGAATTGAATAGGGAACATGTAAACAGGAGCTCACCTCCTATAAACAAAAAAATAGAACTTCTGAAGCTTAAAAAGCTAATATTTAAATTGAAAATAATACTGGATACAATTAATAACTGATTAGACTCTGCAAGAAAAGATCAGAAAAATTAAGACTACATAGTAGAACCAACAAAATGCACAGAAAAAACAAAGGATTAAAAACAAAACAAGTCGACTACTGGATTTCTACAAGGAGATAAAGACTAAAAATTATTTGAAGACATAATGGCCAAAATTTAACAACCAATTGAAAAATATAATCCTGGTTATTCTAAGTCAGCAAACTTCAGGTAACACAAACAAAAAGAAAAGCACACTAAAACACTGATATCCAATTCATTTAAGCCAGTGATAATGAGAAAATGCTAAAGCACACAGTTATAGGCATATTTTATAGAGGCATGAAGGCAAAAATGATTATAGTCGTGTCATCAGAAACTACAGTAGAGTGACATCTTTAAAGTGATGAAAGAAAAGTTTGTCAACTTGGAATTGTTCACCCAGTGAAATTGTTTTTCAAAACTGAATGCTAAAAAGTATCTTTTAGGAAATAAAAGCTGAGAGACTGGGACTGGGAAGGTAGCTCAGTGGTAGAGCGCTTGCCTTGCATGCTTGAGGCCCTGGGTTCGATTCCTCAGCACCACATAAGCAGAAAAAAAAGCCAGAAGTGGCGCTGTGGCTCAAGTGGTAGAGTGCTAGCCTTGAGCTGAAGAGCTGAGGGACAGCACCCAGGCCCAGAGTTCAGGCCCCACGACCGGACCCTCCCCCAAAAAAGATGAGAGACTTCATGAAGAACAGACTTACACAGCAAGAAATTCTAAAAGAAGCTCTATAGGCAGAAAGAAAACTGTACTCATAGCAAACTTTGATTTGCATGAAAAAATGTAAATAGTAAGCATGAAAACTGTTCTATTACTTTTTACCTTTTCTTAAAAATAAATGAAAGCTTAAAGCAAAAATAATAATGCACTACAGGGCTTATAGCATATGCAGCAATAAAATACATGACAATAATAGCATACAGAATGGGAGAGACAAAATCAAAGCTAATCCTGGGTGGGCATATAGCTCAGAGGTAGAATGCTTGGGGTTTGATTCCCAGCACCAAAAAGATAAATGATAAAGTTTATCATTATATGTCTTTTAAACTACATGTGAAGTTGTACAAAGATTTTTTAAGTCAAACAAGTTATGTATAAACTAGTATAAATACTTAAAAACAAATATGGCTAATAGGTTAATAATAATGGAGATTAAAATGATCATAAAAATTCAGTTACACGAAAAGAGGCAGGGAATGAGAAAATTAGTACTAAAGAACAGAGAATACAGGTGGATCCATTGCAACAATGAGATGTACAAGGCATTATGTGGAAAAACTAACTTTACAACTTTGGTGGGGGGAAGGTCTGGGTGGGGGAGGTGGGGGGAGGTGGGAAGGGATGGGAAGGGGAAACAAAGGAGGAGGCTACAATGCTTGATAAGAAATGTACTCATTATCTTGCCCATGTAATTGTAACCCCTCTGTACAGCATTTTCACAATAAAAAAAAATTAAAAAAGAACAGAGAAAATGGAATACAAATCTCAAAATGGTATAAATTCAAGTATAACTATAATTAATAAAAATTATCTAAACATAATTAAAGGCTAGGGATTGATTTTTTGTTTTTTGCCAGTCCTCCTGGGTACTGTCCCTGGCTTGGGCACTGTCCTTGAGCTTCTTTTGTTCAAGGCTAGCAGTCTACCACTTGAGCCACAGCGCCACTTCCGGATTTTTTCTGTGGCACCAAGGAATCGTGTGGCACCAAGGAATCGAACCCAGGGCTTCATGCATGCTAGGCAAGCACTTTAACACTAAGCTACACTCCCAGATCCAAAGGCTAGGGATTGAATTTGTATTTTATTTTGCCAGTTATAGGTGTTGAACTCAGGGCCTGGGCACTGTCTCTGACCTTTGTTGCTAAAGGATAGCACTCTATCACTTCAGGCAAAGGAAAAGCAACCGAATTGATACCCGCTGATCTGGTTGAAAGGAAAATTCTTGTAGGTGCAGGGATATCGTAGTACAATAGAAATAGTCAATCCAATTAAATACTAAAATTCGCATTCATGTTCTTTAAAATATGGGTGACTATTAGAAGCAGAATACATGGTATGTGGAATTTTCAATGTGTGTACAAGTAATACATGCAGTAATTTTAAAAGTGGAAAAAGTAGGATAAATAAATTCATATGGTTGTTAAGGCTTCTACATTTTACTTGAAGTCATAAAATATAAACTCAATGTAGACTGAAATATAAGGCACATGGATGATAATATATAGGGCAAACATGAAAATGTAAATCTGACATATAGCTAACTACCAAAAGATAAGTACAAAAAATGCTTATTAAAAATTCTCTAATAAGCCAGGAGCCAATGTTTCACACCTATAATCCTAACTCCTCAGGAGGTTGACCTTTGAAAATTGTAGTTAAAGCCAGCCCAGGCAGGAAAGTTCATGAGACCCTTATCTGCAATTCACCAGCAAAAAGCTGGAAGTGGAGGTGTGGCTCAAGTGGTAGAGAGGCAGCATTGAGCAAAACAGTAAGAGCCCCAGTACTAGCACAAAAATAAAACACAAAAACTCCCCAATTGTCTAAAAGAAAGGAGCAAATGGAAAAAAAAACACTAAAGATGATAATCAGAAAATAAATGACAATAAAGGAGTACAATCCACTTATTTCAATAATTACACTGAATGTAGCTTGTCTCAATATATCTCAGAAAAGAAATTGTCAAAGTATTTTGAAAAAACATGTTGCCTCTAAGAAAACTGCTTTAAATATGAAGGCATAGAAGTTAAAAGAAAGGAAAATTACATGCCATGCAAACTACAATCTAAATAAAACGGAAGGGTCTAATCAATGTAAGACAAAGCGGACTTCAGAAAAAGCAATGTTACTAGAAATAAAAAGGGGCAATCTCCTACTGCTAAAAGGGTCAATTCTTCAGGAAGTCCTAGCAAGACTTATTTTGCATGCAGCTGACAGCAAAGTTTCAAAATATATAAAAAGAAAACAACTGAAAAGCGTAAGTAGAGAATTTGACAACAATAGTTGGAGATCTCTAACACTCTTCTCTCAGCAATCAATGAAACAAGGTGGCAGAAAATCAGTACAGATATAAAACTGTACCAGACTATTAACTGATTTCACCTAATGGACGCTTATGGAACACTCCACCACAAGTGCGGAATGCACAGTCCTCACAAATGCACACCCAGTATTCACTAAGTTACACCACATTCTGCCCCATAAAACAAAGCTCAAAAATGTTTGTTTTATAATTTGAAAAACCTACATAACTATATGATTCAGTGGTGTTAGGTATATTCCTGGTTTTACAAAACAAACCTCTAGAACTTCTGTGTCTTGAAAGTCTGAAATACTACATTCTTTAAACAACTACCCCTTTATCTCTATCCCCCTATCCCCTGCAATCCCTGATAGTTACCATTGTACTTCTCTGTTCGTATTAATTATCTTGGATAATTCATATAAGTAGTATCATACAGTATTTAGATTATTTCACTTTATCTTGTTTCAATAATCATGTTGAGTAGCCATTCATCCACTGATAGACACTTAAGCTGCTCTTGTGAATCATTCTGCTATGAACACTGGTATACAAATATCTCTTCAAAATTGTTTGTTTGGATATTGGTCAGATATGTATTTTAATGTTTTTTTTCTTTCATGCATGTGTTTCTAATTCATTTACAAGATTATTTCTTTGTTGCTTTGTATGTCCCTCCCCCACAGTATAACCCCCGCTTTCACTATATTTGATGTCAGTATAACTTGTGGAGGAGATAGGGAAAAACAAGTCGTTTAAGGATTCAGGTGGACCTGTTGCAACAATGAGAAGTACAAAATGTCATGTCAAAAACTAGCTTTACAACGTCGGTGGGGGGGGGGGAAGGATTGGGTGAGGGGGGAGGGGAGAGGCTGGGAAGGGAGGTGAAGGGTAAACAAAGGAGGAGGCTG
>NW_012269144.1:0-2404 GCF_000151885.1 Dipodomys ordii
GAGACTCCTATCTCCAATAAACCACCAGAAAACCGGAAGTGGCGCTGTAGCTCAAGTGGTAGAGCGCTCGCCTTGAGCTGAAGGACAGCGCCCAGGCCCAGAGTTCAAGCCCTACGACCGACAAAAAAAAAAAAAAAAAAGGAGTGTTTTAATAGAGATTCTTATCTCCAATAAATTACCAAAAAAGCCAGAGGTGGAGCTTGGCTCAAGTGGTAGAGCTCTAGCCTTGAGCAGAAGAAATTTAGGGATAGCACTTAAACCCTGAGTTCAAGCCCCAGGACTTGCAAAAAAAAAAAAAAGTGTTTCAACAGAGGTTTTATCACCTGAAAACTGTTAAACTAGAAGAATTTATATAATAAAATTAATATACATAAATTAATATACATGAAAGACTAGATATTTATTATATACACATGTATATGTAATATGTGTATGTGTTGTGTGTGCCAATACTGAGGCTTGAACTCAGGGTTTATTGCTCTCAGTTGGCTTTTTCCCTCAAGGCTGGTAGTCTATCATTTGAACCACAATTCCAATTTTGGATTCCTGCTGGTTAATTGGAGATCTGTCTGCTCAGGTCGCACAGAACTTTGATTCTCAGATCTCAGCCTCCTGAGTAGTAGAGATTTTTTTTTTGAAAGTAAAGTCTTCCTATCAGGCAGGCTGGATGGCTCAAGCAAGCCCATAATCCTAGCTACTTGAGAGGCCAGCTAGGCTGATCAGGAGATCATAGTTAGAAGCCAGCGTGGGCACAAAGAAGTTGGAAAGATTTCATCTCAATCAATGGTTGAGTGTAGTGGTATGTACTTGACATCCAATGACACAAAGAAGCACAAATAAAAGGCTCTTGGCCTAGGATGGCCTAGGCATAAAGTGAGACCCTATCTAAAATAATCAATGTACAAGGGGGTTAAGAGGCATGGGTCAAATGGCAGAGTGCTGTCTAGCAAGCTTGAGGCCCCTGAAGTCAAACTCTAGTCCTGAAAAAAACATCTCCCTATCAAATAGATTTAAATATATACATAGATAGATACCTGAAATGGATATTGTAAGCAATTTAGAAGATAAAGATAAATTGTAAACCATTTAGAAGATAAAGATAAATAATAATTAATTAGTATACTGAGCTAATTTAATACTCCTGAGAGAAAAGTAATATAGGCTAATAGTAACCACATTATGAAAGAATTCATGCTCCTAAGGTTTCTGATGACATGGAAATGATTCAATGCAGTTTTTAAAGGACACTGAGGTTTGACCTTACCTCTAATGGTGACTGCAATATTCCAGCCAGCTGTTTGGCCAGCTGCATATGGTACTGTGTGCCGGAGCCATAGGTTTCCCTGGTGACTGGGTTGGCTATCCCCATGCTCAGCAAGTAGGACTTAAACCTGATGGTCTATAGTAAAAGGAGAAAATGCATTAGAATACTGTGCAGAACAATCTGTCTACCCCAGTGCCTGAAATCCTTACATTATAAATTCAATACTGTTCAATTGTTTTTCTATAAACCCATTTCTTTATTGAATTTCAATTCTGTGAACTATATGACAGTCCATTTTTTAGTAATTCCTTGCAAAAATCAAACTATCTTCATTTTTATATCTTGATCCCCAAACTATTTACTTCACAAGTTTGGTGTGAGGAAAGAGTTAGGTAATCACCATGCAATTTTTAATACTAACCAGATGACACAACTGAAAACTTAGAAAGGAAAAATGACACGTTCATATTATAGACAAATTTAATGAAACAGACCTGAAACTTAAGGATATATACCAAATACTCCTTTTAAACACTTCAGCAAGTCTGTTTCCTATTGTCTTTAAAAAAAAAAAAAGCATTGAAATAACCTTGAACCCCATTAGAACTAACAAAATTCCTATGGTCTACTTTTTCTTTGCTTTCACATACCCTCAAGTTCTAAATGAAATAAAACACTACATTAAGAAAGAGAGCAGAAGACTCCTCTTTAGACCCATCTCTAGATGGAGAGTCTCAAGTCTTTCCTTTCATGACTTTCCTTTCACTTGCAAATAAATATGCTCTCTTTACTTTGAAAAATGCAAGAGAGAGAGGAAGAGAGAAAGAGAAAGAGAGGAAGGAAAGAAGGAATAAAGGAATGAAGGAAGGAGAGAAAGAGAGAAAGGAAGAGGAAGAGAGAGAGAGAGAACTGAGGGAGCAGGTTGCAAGGGTAGCTCAGTGGTAGGATGGCCCTGGGTTCAAGACCCAAAAGCGCCCCCTAAAAAAATAAATAAATAAAGCCAACAGCTAACCCATAAAAATATCACTGTATTATTGTACTTTAGATCTCATGCCTTGGGCTGGGAAGTTGGCTCAGTGGTAGAGCGCTTGCCTTGCATGCCTGAGGCCCTGGGTTCGATTCCTCAGCACCACATAAGCA
>NW_012269144.1:5434-11185 GCF_000151885.1 Dipodomys ordii
TTTGGGGGGGGGTCCAGTCGTGGGGCCTGAACTCTGGGCCTGGGCGCTGTCCCTCAGCTCTTCAGCTCAAGGCTAGCGCTCTACCACTCAAACCACAATGCCACTTGTGGCTTTTTTCTTTTTGCTTATGTGGTGCTGAGGAATCGAACCCAGGGCCTCATGCATGCAAGACAAGCACTCCACCACTGAGCCACCTTCCCAGCCCGGAAAAATTAGTCTTGACACAGCATTTCAACTGTCAGATCTGGGCATGAGAACCCTAAAAAGACAACAGGTAATCACAGGAGAGTGAGGAAGGCCAGTGGGAGGGCAGCGCCTGGAATTGAGAGGGTTTCACCCACTTCAAGGTGGTGAGGCCAAGGAATCCCCAATGGAGATTGAAGATGATGAAGCAGCCTATGAATTCCTGAAACTGGTCCATTGGCTTCTCTTCTAGGACAGGGGAGCAATTTCCCAAAGCAGGATCAGAATTGAACAAAGCAGTACTAATAGGAAGGAAAAAGGCCCACGTAAAAACGAGATAGAAACAAGTGGAGGAAACAGCAAAATTTCTCACCATGCATGGCAACAGCTAAGGAGTGGGTGGACTGGGACTCAGTAGACACTATGTAGAAATGAACTATGCAATTTATGGGCAGGAATAGGAGAAGGAAACTGGGGAAAAGCAAAGGAAGGGGTGACACTATCCAAAAAGAAATGTACTAATTACCTGGCTTATGAAACAGTAAACCCTCTGTACAACATCTTAATAATAACAATAAAATTATACTTCAAAAAACAAAAAGAAAAGAAGCTGCCCTAAACTTCATGTCACACTCTAAAAGTTTAGAGCTACTAATTCCATGTGAAAATGAACCACTGCAAAAGGTCAAAAGTCCAACCTCACCCAGTTATAGTAAGAATAAAGACAATGCAGAACAGAATAATGCTGTACACTGAAAACATGCCAGATAGACATGTTATGGAGGAGATCAACTTGTGCTACAGGATGTTAAGGTGGTGGAAGCTATGAGTGGACAATCTAAATCAGAAAGCAGGTAATAAGACTCAGGATAGGATTAAAAGAAAAATTGCTTTGAAAATAAAGCCTGCACTAAATATCATCTTTCTTTTCTAAAGAAAAGAAAGAAACTAAGAGGTAAAAGGCATTGGAAAGAAAAACTGCAAATAGTAAAGACAGGCAGGAAAGCTGTACCATAGAACTAATAAACAGTCCCAGAAGAAGGTCTTGAGAATAGTAATACATAAAAGCATCCTTGAAATTTTAAAAATTCTGAAATCACAAACACAGATATCTGCCAGATACACAGAATATTATTCTCATGAGACCTTCCTAAAGAATCTGCTAGAGAATAAGTTTCAGATTCCAAAGTGACTGGAGGAGAGATTAAGGACTGGTGGCCCAAACATACCTAATCTGAAAACAGACAACATGAGAGATGTGACTGAATGTGTACTGCACAGATATAGCACACCTATTTTAAATGCTAGTCTTCTAGCATCAAAGAAATAGATCCAACAATTCATGGACCGAAACCTCTAAAACTATGAACTAAAATAAACCTGTTTATAAATTGATCCTCTCAGGCATACTGTTACAGAAATTGTAATACAAAGCCGACTAATGCAACAATGGCATGTTTAGGTGTATTAACTAATTGTAGAATCTAATCATAACTGGCTTTCTTCTTGTTGTTCTAGTACTGAGGCTTATATTCATGACCTCACACTTTTGCTCAGCTTTGTTTGCTTTCTCTCAACCTTTACCTCCTGTTTGGCATTTTTGATTAGTTGGAAATAAGGAGTTTCACAGACTTTTCTGCTAGCTTCAAACCACCATCCTCATATTTCAGCCCCTTGAGTAGCTACGATTTTATAAGCATGAGCCTGGTTTTTCTAACTAGAGTTCTTTCTTAAGTAGAATTAACTCCAATTCCTCATTTATAATGAAGTTTAGAAACGTATTTGTTTCAGGTTGACTCTGAGTAGAAGCAACAGGCTGGTTTGAGCCAATCTTATGGTATATGTCTAGTCCCCAAGTCATCCTAAGTATAAAACTGTGTGGTAGCTGCCCAGAGACAGTAGCCACAGATAACATTTTTATTTCAACTAAATTAATTCAATTTCCAAAATAATTATATAGAAAACTTAAGAGTTCACTAAAAGTATCTTCTAATCAACTACATCATTAAAACTACATGGCATTCTAGGATAACTACTTTTTTTTTTGTTTTTTGTCCAAGACAGGGACTCTTAGTATCTGATATTTTACACTCATTGGCAGGCATTCTACCACCTGAGCCATGCCTTCAATCCTTATGTTATTTTCTAACAGAAAACAAATTGTGTTTTTTTAACTTTCTACAAATAATTTTTTTTGTTCGTCATGGAGCTTGAACTCAGGACCTAGGTGCTGTCCCCGAGCCTCTTTGTGCTCAAGGCTAGTGCTCTACCACTTTGAGCCATAGTACCACTCCAAGTTTCCTGGAGGCTAAGTGGAGATAAGAGTCTCATGGAGGGCTGGGAAGGTGGCTCAGTGGTAGAGTGCTTTCCTTGCATATATGAGGCCCTGGGTTCGATTCCTCAGTACCACATAAGCAAAAAGAAAAAGGCCGAAAGTGGTGCTGTGGCTCAAGTGGTAGAGTGCTAGCCTTGAGCTAAAGAGCTGAGGGACAGCGCCCAGGCCCAGAGTTCAGGCCCCACAACCAGATCCAAAAAAAAAGTCTCATGGACTTTCCTGCCCCAAATATCTTTGAACTGCCATCCTTAGGTCTTAGCCTCCTGAGTAGCTAGGATTATAGGTATGAGCTACCAGTGCCTGGCTACAAATAAATTTTTAAAATATGTTTTAGTTAAATGATGTCCATCTAAGGTAGATCTCTAAGGAGGAGACTGTGGAGCTTGAGGCAAATAAAATATACTCCAAATTACAGAAATAACAGAATTAGTCACAACTGTAGCCAAGCCAAGAATAAATATGAAGAAGATGGCCAACCAGAACTAGTTTAAGAGTTACCTCAGTCTTAGATTGGTTCAGTGACTGGTGAGTGACTCTCTTATTTCAAGTTACTGATCTGTTAAATTACTTTGATACCATTCAATAAACTCTGAGTTAAACTAAAAAGAAAAAAATTACCTCAGAAATATTTTTGTCTGTTTCTTTTCTTTTTTCTTCCAGTTTCCTTTCAATGCCTACAATTCCCACAGCTCTTACTCTTCCTGGCTAAGGGGAAAAATAAGGTAGAACATGAAACACACAAAATGGGAAGGAAACAAAGTATTTTGTTAACTACGCTATGTTTTTAATGGCGGGAAAAGACCTACAGAGAATCAAAGAAACAATTATACAAGTAACTACATCTAGTTTCCTTTCAAAACATCTGTCTGCTTCTGGCTACACATAAAGATCTTCAAATCAGCAGAGAAAAACTGAATGAATACATAATAAATGGCATGTTTACTCCATATGTTAGACATAAATTAAATTCCTATTCATTTGTGTTCTTTGGCAAGCCAATATGTATTTAACAGTGTCAGATGTACAAAAAAATTTGTTGTACCTAAAATTTTAGTACTTGATAGTTATTAACCAAGCTATTTTCTTACATCTGAATGCTGTCTATGGTTGCTGGCCAGACTAAGTGCTATGAAAAGTAATACAATATTACTGTTTTGTTTTTGGCAAGTTCTATAATTACAGAATGATTTTCTTAGTGAAATTTAAGAGATGAAAGGAGCAGATTAGCTATGACATACCTGGGGTCCTCTGTTTGTTTGTAATGACTGGGGAACTAGCATATTTTCCCATCTTCTCTGGGTCATTTCCTCTGATAAACGTCTGTAAAACTGTCACACACACACACACACACACACACACACACACACACACACACACACACACACACACGCTTTAGTGAGGCAGTCAGGCTGTGGCATCCTCCAACAAATTATCAATTGACATTTCTTTAGCATAAAAGTCTGCTCAGTCATTTGCAAAAAAACTTAGGACTCTCAGAAACATCAAAGAAAGTCAAAGGAAGTTGTGTTCTTGGACCAACTTCAGAAAGAACAAAGCAAAAAAAAAAGGAACTGACCTTCTACATAAAGTGGGCTATTCTCAACAAAGACATGAGTGACAATGAAATAAATAGACTTATTTTAAACAATCCTGTACATAGAGAGAGACTGTTTCCCATCCATACTGAAGCAAACACTGAGCCAGAAAAAAAATTTTTTTCCATACAGGAAGCAGAAAATAATTTGTTTAGTTAAAACATGAGGCACATATAGCCATTTTCCATGAAGGGAGCACAGAATAATTTGTTTAGTTAAAACATGAAGCCAAAACAGGGAGTAAACACACGTAGGAAAAATAAGTCAATTTTTTTTTTTTGGTACCAATAATGGGGCTTGAACTCAAACACTATCCCTGTTACTCTAGCACAGTGCTCTGCCATTTAAGCCACAGCTCTACTTCCAGTTTTTTGCTCATTAATTGAAGATAGCAGTCTCACAGACTTTTCTGCACTGGCTGTCTTCAACCCACAATCCTTAGATCTCAGCATCTTAAGTAGCTCAGATTATATAGCTGTGAGCCACCAGCACCAAGCAAAAATCAATTTTTCAAGCACAGTGACAATGATTTTGTCTAATCACTTATACCTGCCTAACACACGATGTGTGCTATACACAGTAAATATTGATGATACAGATGTTCAATAAAGACACACCTCTTAATGTCTAAAGAATATTTGTACAGTGATGTAATACCCAGAATATAAAGTATTACACTAAAGCCTCAGTATTTATGCAACTAGATTTGTATGGAGTTAATTAAGATAAGGCTGCCTGATTTAAGGCTGGTGAACTTTCAGATACTACTTCAGTTCATCATTATGCTGTGTTTTTGAACCAAACTACCTACTAATAGCTAACCTGATAGCAGGCCAGCCTATTTGCCCCTCCCTTTAACCATTACCTTCTGTTTTCTGTATTCCCTACAACCTAAAATACAAACCCTCTACTCTCTGATAAGGCTTAAGACTTTAAATGATTACATTGTAAAAAGTGGTGAAACCTATGATTTTTATTGTACCATATTAACAAACAAAAAGACACACACATTTCTAGTCCCATTTTATTCAGATAGAAACTTACCTCAATCTGGCCATGTTCTTTGAAGGAGAGTTTAATGTAGGAATTCTTACTACTCTGAAAAGGGCCAGGTTCTTTGTTAGGAGGAGCTGGATGCAGATGAACCACGATTTTGGCACTAAAGAGAACAGTATAATACATTTAATTGACTTTAGAAAATAACTTATTCAGACAGGCACTGGTGGCTCACACCTCTAATCCTAACTACTCAGGAGGCTGAGATCTGAGGATCATGGTTCAAAGCCTGACTGAACAGTAAAGTCCACGAGACTCTTATTTCCAATTAATCACTAAAAAAGCTAAAAGTAGAGATGTAGCTCAAGTGGTAGAGCACTGGCATTGAGCAAAAAAGGAACAGTGCCCAGTCCCTGAGTTCAAGCCCCAGAATGACACACAAAAAATGTTATATTGTCAAAATCAATGAAGCTTTCAAAAGTATTCCTACTCAAGACTTAAAAGTGTGAACCAAAGTTTCAAGTTACTAGCTATATAAATAAAGTATGGCTTTAGAAAATAAGCTTGAAATAAATCAAGTTTTTGAGCAGTTCCTGATTAGGGTTTTCCATCTACAGAGTCATCCCCAGGGGTTCTGGGGGA
>NW_012269145.1:0-3177 GCF_000151885.1 Dipodomys ordii
GGGACTTGAACTCTGGGCCTGAGCGCTGTCCCTCAGCTCTTCAGCTCAAGGCTAGCGCTCTACCACTTGAGCCACAGCGCCACTTCCAGTTTTCTGATATTAACTGGAGATAAGAGTCTCATGGACTTTCCTGCCCCGGCTGGTTTTGAACTGTGATCCTCAGATCTCAGCCTCCTGAATAGTTAGGATTACAGGCGTGAGCCACCGGCATCTGGCTTGGCAATAACTATTCTTAATCTAAAATTCGACCCCAGCTAGGCCCTGGTGGCTCACGTCTATCATCCCAGCTACTCAGTCAGAAGACTGAGATCTGCGGATCATGGTTCAAAGCCAGCCCTGACAAATCCAAGAGACTCTGATCTCCAATTAACCAGCAACAAAACAAAACAAAACCAAAAACCCCAGGAAAATAGAGCTGTGGCTCAAGTGGTAGAGTGCTAGCCTTGAGCAAAAAAGCCAAACAAGTGCATGAGGCCCTTAGTTCAAGCCCGAGGACTGGCACGCCGGCGTGCATGCACACACATGCACACATGCGAACACACACACACACACACACACACACACACACACACACACGCCTCCTTTCCTGAGTTCTTCTCCATAGTTTTTCCCATCATAGAACATCTGCCCTGCATCTCGCTGGATGCCCTCCATGAGGGCAAGAGGCCTGTTTTGTCCCCTGCCATCTGCCTTGACACAGAGCTGAGGCTCCCCAGAGCCAGCTGGGCTGGTGCCACAGGGCGACCAAGTTGGTGCACAGCCCAGGCGGGCTCCGGGGCGGGTCTGGATTCCCAGGTCCGCCATGTTGGACAGGAGAGCCAGTATGGAGATGGTCTGGTCTCACTGGCGGCCGCCTTTGGAGGTCAGGGCTGCATGAAAGCTAGGTCTTGGGGTTGGGGTGCCCCTCCTTGGACTCCAGGGCAGGCTGGCTGAGAGCTGCTGGGGTTCTGGGCCGCTGCTGGGCTGTGGGCAGCCAGTCTCTGGTCTTCAGGTCAACCCATCCTGGGCCTGGCCAGGCAAGCATATGTCTACCGGCTCAGCCTCGGTGCAGTGGAATAGGATTACCAAACCCCACCTGACTCCACGCGGGGTGGGGCCCCAGCTGAGTCCTTCCCAGTCTCCTTGAGCCTCACTTTTTTATTGGGGTGGGTGGTTGTGGGGTTTCAACTCAGGGCCTGGGTGCTGTCCCTGAGCTCTTTTGCTCAAGGCTGGTGCTCTACCATGTTGAGCCACAGCTCCACTTCCAGCTTTTTTGGTGATACAATGGAGAGAAGAGTCTCCTGGACTTTCCTGCCTGAGCTGGCTTTGAAGTGCAAGTCTCAGATCTCAACATCCCAGGTAGCTGGGATTACAGGCATGAGCTACCACGTTGGGTTTAAGCTTCACGTTTGATATCTGCAGAATGGGCACGGGGTGGTGGTGGGGGGAGATTCGGAGCAGGAAGGAAGGCCTTACTGGGACACACCCTTTGGGCAGCCTCTCAACTTTGATACAAGACCCAGCCCATCACATAGCTCTGCCCTCCCTCATGCCCTTTCTCCACGTTTATTTGTCTGGTCCTTAGGACAAATTTATGGGAAAGCTACCAGGAGTTATTACACTGATTAAAAAGAAAAAAAATTATAGGTACCAGGTTTTGAACTTGGGGTGTAGCACTTGTTCCGGTTCCTTGCTTGGTGGGTGTTCTACCACCTGAGCCACACCTCAAGCCCAGATTTTTGCTAGTTATTTTGAAGATGGACTTTCCTGAGCAGGCTGGCCTTCAATCTTAATCCTCCACAACTCAGCCTCCTGAGTAGCTAAGATTACCTAGACTTAAGCTCATTTTAATGATAAACTATCCCCTTTTGAGTCCCCCTTCCCATCCCCCAAAGCTTGGGACCAGAGTGAGCTGGCCAAGTTTCTGGTCCTCCAAGGGAGTCTCAAAGGTGGGCAGTAGGGCCTCCCTCCCCTTCCAACTCTTCTCCCTCAGCCTTTTAATTGCTTAGAAACCAAGCTGACTGGGTGGGGAGCTGCTCAGCGCCGCCCCCATAACTGGAGGCTTTTGTTTATTCACAGAAATCATATTTTTACACCCTGCCTTCCGCTAATGTATGCCACCAACCCCGCCACCGCCGCCTGGCGGAGGACAGGGCGGTGTCGCGTGACGAGCAGCACTGAGGCCGGCTTGAGGCAGCTATGAGGAGCAGGCCCCGGCTCCACGACCAACAACAAAAAGTAATCACAGCCAGGCCGGGTGTGCATGTTCTGGCAATTTCCTTCTCCCTGGGGTCCTGGGTCCCCCCAGCACCCAACAAAGAAACTTCCCTGGGGAAATGATCCAGTGCCTCACGGAGGTTCAGACAATCAGCCCCATGCGAGACTCTGCTCAGCACCCAGAGATTCATGTGGCTCACATGCATGTGCATGCACACATATACACACATGTGCAATGCACACGTGCAAGAGCACCTGTACACAAACATGTGCACACACACACATTTATGTGTGCACCCATGCACACACTCGTGCATGTCCACATGTGCACAGATATGCATCCCTATGTGCACATACAAACACACACATGCACTTGCATGCATGTACACACATACCTGTGCATGCCCACAGATGCACACATGTGCACATATACACAACACATACTCATAATGCAATGTGTGTACATGCATGTTCACACACATATACATACATGTGTGTATGTGCTGCCACATGCAGGCGTACATATTCACACACACATATAAATGTACCATGCATACACTCCATACATACCCATGTATGTGCACACATGAACATGTACATGCCCCACATATCAATGTACATGTTGCATACATATATGCACCAGTGTGTGCACACACGTGTACAGGCATAACCTGCATCTCTAAGAGGCCTGAAGGCTCAGGCGCAGAGCTGTGACATCTTAGAGGAGATTGTCTCTGCTTGGAAGCCACCAGCGAGGACTTGGAAAGCAAAGAATCTATGGATGGGGGCTGGGAATGTGGCTTAGTGGTAGAGTGCTTGCCTAGCATGCATGAGGTCCTGGGTTCAATTCCCCAGCACCACATAAACACAAAAAGTCAGAAGTGGCACTGTGGCTCAAGTGGCAGAGTGCTAGCCTTGAGCAAAAGCAACTCAGGGACAGTGCCCAGGCCCTGAGTTCAAGCCCCAGGACTGGCCAAAAAA
>NW_012269145.1:14482-16809 GCF_000151885.1 Dipodomys ordii
GCTAGCCTTGAGCTGAAGAGCTGAGGGACAGTGCCCAGGCCAAGTTCAGGCCCCACGACCGGACCCAAAAACAAACAAACAAACAGACTTTCCTGCCCTGGCTGGCTTTGAGCCAACCTTAGAGTGATCTTCAGGTCTGAGCAGCTGCAGGGCTACTACTTGGGCAGCAGCCATCCATCCTAGTCCGCCATGATGAAGCCCCTGGCCCACACGTCCACACTGGGGTCTCTGACTCCTGGCCCCTTCTAGCCCCTCCTAGACCTCCTAGGTTATACAGGTCAGACAATAGCTGGTGCTTCTTACTTCTCCCCTGTGAGAAGGGGTCTTGCTGGTCCCTTTCCAGGCAATACACTTTTTCTTTGTTCTTTGTACCCGGATGTCTGTGCGGTTTTCTGGCAAAGTCTGATCTACTCTACCAATTTGCCTTCCAGGATTTAACTTTCCTTTCACCTCTTTCCGCCTCCCATCATGGACACCAGAAGCAGAGGGGGCGTAGCTAGACACCAAGCCACTTTCTAGAACTCTGTCAGACCCGTGACACACATCCGCCGCCCCCACACCCATCCATGGTCTGTATTGTTTCTGGAAGTCTCTCCAGTGGCCCTCATTAAACCCAGCCAGGTCATCGGCTGGCCTCATGGGGCAGTTTGTCACGAGTGCTGGGCTATCCCACCACAATGGCCCCATTGGGGACTGGAGGACTTATTCTGACCTGAGATGGTGTTGTACCATTGAGCTCCTGTCAGTGGAAGAGAGTAGCCTCAGCCCCCTACCCTCCTCCACTCCTCGGGGTCAGGGGACCAAAATGCCCAGCTCAGCCGGGCACCTGTCATCCCAGCTAATCAGGAAGCTGAGATCTAAGGATTGTGGTTTAACGTTAGCCCAGGCAGGAAAGTCTGTGAGATTCTTATCTCCAATGAACCACTAGAAAACCGGAAGTGGTGCTGTGGCTGAGTGGTAGAGTGTCAAACCTTGAGGCTCAGGGACAGCACCTCGGCCCTGAGTTCAAGACCCATGACTAATTAAAAAAAAAAGTCCACCAGTCAAATAAAATGCCCACTTCCTTCTCTCTTCCTGACCCTAGACAGTTCTGAAGACCCAGCTCACCTCTGGCCCCAGCCTGGCTTTGGGGCTCCAGTGGAATTATCTGAGGCCGTCATTAGGTAGTTCTGCCTGCTAGCACCCTTCCCCCTTCATAAACATGAGTGTGTGTGTGTGTGTGTGTGTGTGTGTGTGTGTGTGTGTGTGTGTGTGCATGCACATGCACGTCAGTCCTGGAGCTTGAACTCAGAGCTTAGGTGCTGTCCCTAAGCTTTTCTACTAAGAGGCTAGAGATCTACCATTTGAACCACAGCTCCTTCCAGGTTTTTTGATAGTTAACTGGAAATAAGTGTGGCACAGTCTCTTCCTGCCTGGGTTGGCTTCCAACTGCGATCCTCAGCTCTCAGCAGCCTCCTGAGTAGCTAGGATGACAGGTGTGAGCTACCTGCACCTGGCTAAAGATTAGTCTTTTTTTTTTTGTCCTAAGGGTTTGAACGCTGGGCCTGGGCGCTGTCCCTCAGCTCTTCAGCTCAAGGCGAGCGCTCTACTCTTGAGCCACAGCGCCACTTCTGGTTTTCTAGTGGTTTATTGGAGATAAGAGTCTCACGGACTTTCCTGCCTGGGCTGGCTTTGAACTATGATCCTCAGATCTCAGCCTCCTGAGAAGCTAGGATTACAGCTGTGAGCCACCGGTGCCTGGCTCTAAAGATTAGTCTTGAGTAAAGGCTACATAGAAAAGCCAAGTTAAGGCCTTGGCTTCCAGCGTAGCCTACAGGGCCATCTCCCAAGTCCTGGCACTGTAGGAATGATCCATTGTCCCTAAAACACAGCACAACTCCCTTCCTCAAATACAGTGTCCAAGCCGGGCACTGGTCCTCACGCCTGTCATTCTAGCAACTCAGGAGGCTGAGATCTGAGGATTGCAGTTCTAAGCCAGCCTGGGCAGGAAAGTCTGTGAGACTCTCATCTCCAATTAAAAAAATAAACTACCAAAAGCCAACAGTGGAGCTGTGGCTCAAGTGGTAGAGCACCAACCTTGAGCACAAAAGCTCAGGGACAGCCAGGCGCTGGTGGCTCACGCCTGTAATCCTAGCTACTCAGGAGGCTGAGATCTGAGGATCGCGGTTCAAAGCCAGCCCTGGCAGGACAGACCGTGAGACTCTTATCTCCAATAAACCACCAGAAAACCGGAAGTGGCGCTGTAGCTCAAATGGTAGAGCGCTCGCCTTGAGCTGAAGAGCTGAGGGACAGCGCCCAGGCCCAGAGTTCAAGCCCCACGACCGACA
>NW_012269146.1:0-707 GCF_000151885.1 Dipodomys ordii
AGTGGAATTCTATGCCTCCATCAGGAAGAAGGCACTGCTCCATTTGTTAGGCAATGGAAAGACTTGGAAATTATACTAAGTGAAGTAAGCCAGGCCCAAAGAAACATAGGTCCCATAGTTTCCCTTATTTACAATAACTAGTATATGTCTAGGATAATCTTACCAGACAAGTAGAAAAGGTCAAAAGCTATGCACATTTGACCATATAAAATGGTGCTAAGTGAAATGACCCCAAGATAGAGACACAAGAGTTTTATCTTTGTTGCTGTTGTTTTTAATGTACTTATAATGTACTATGTGATTTCTTTTGTTTCTTTCATATGTTCTTCCCTGTTTTCACTGTATTTGATGTCAATGCCCTGCATCTTGTATATACATTTTTCTAATTTGGGGAGGGGAAGAGAAAAAACAAAATGCTGAAATAAAGATACAGGTTGACCCATTGTAACAATGAGATGCACAAGACACTACATTGAAAACAAAATTTACAATTTGTGGAGGAGAGGGAAGAGTTGGGGAGATAGGGAGGGAAGGGATGGTTGGGGGAAAAAAAGGAGGGGGTAACAATGCTTGATCGGAAATGTATTCATTACCTTCCTCGTGAACTGAACCCCTCTGCACAGTATCTTTACAATAAAAATATATTTTAAAAAAAGACAGGTCCTGAGTTCATGCCCTAGAACAAACCCCACCTCAAAAAAAAAAAA
>NW_012269146.1:3627-6000 GCF_000151885.1 Dipodomys ordii
TGTAGCTCAAGTGGTAGAGCGCTCGCCTTGAGCTGAAGAGCTGCGGGACAGCGCCCAGGCCCAGAGTTCAAGCCCCACGACCGACAAAAAAAAAAGATCTACACACCCTTTTGACAAAGGTTAAAAAACAATGCAGTGAAGATAATCTTTTCCACTAGTCATGCTGGAATACTCAGAATTCATATACACAAAAATGAATTATAAACCTCATTGTGAAACCTAAAGCTATGAAACTTCTATAAGAAAACAAGGAGAATTATTGTGCCATTCAATTCAGCAGCAATGTCTTAGATATAAAAGCAATGAAAGAAAAAATTACTAGTCTGACTTAATCAAAATGTCTAGAAGACATTGTTAAGAAAATGAAAAGCTATAGACAGAAAAATTTGAATTAAATTTCTGAAAAGGTTTAATATCCACAAGGTATAAAGGATTCTCAAAGTCAACAATGAAAGCTACAAGCAAGGACTCAAAGAAGTAGGAGTATTACATGTAAGATGCAAAGCATCTGGGTTGGTTCCATATCTTAGTTATAGTAAGTAATGCTGCAATGAACATAGTTGTGCTGATAGCTTTAGTGTGGCCTTGCTTGTGATCATTTGGATAAATGCCCAGGAGTGAGATTGTTGGATCATAGGGGAGTTCTATATTTAGTCTTTTGAGGAACCTCCATACTGCTTTCCAGAGTGGTTGAACCAGCTTACATTCCCACCAACAATGTAGTAGTGTTCCCTTTTGGCCACATCCCTGCCAGCATCTGTTATTTGTTTTCTTGATAATAGCCTTTATAACTGGGTGAGATGGAATCTCAATGTGGTTTTGATTTGTATTTCTTTTATGGCCAGTAATGTTAAACACTTCTGTGTCTATTGGCCATTCTTATTTCCTTCCCCAGAGAAGCTTGTTTTTAATTCTTTAGCCCATTTATTAATGGAGTGGTTGTTTCTTTGGGGATTTGTTGTTGGGGGATTTAATTTTTTGAGCTCTAGGTATATTTTTGATGTGAGACCCTTGTCTGTTTTATACCTAGTGAAGATCTTTTCCCAATCTGTGGCTTTTAAAAAAAAATCTCGCTAGCTATGTGCTTTGCTGTGCAGAAGCTCCACAACTTAATGCAATCCCATTTACTCCATCAGAAAGAATGACATTGCCCCTTTTGTAAGGAAATAGAAAGACTTGGAAAAAATCATATTAAATGATGTAAGCCAGACCCAGAGAAACATAGGCTCCATGGTTTCCATCATTTGTAATAATTAGTATATGTCTAGGATAGTCCTGGCAGAGTCATAATAGCTCAATAGCTATGCACATATGACCATATAAAATGATGCTAATTGAAATGAACTCCATGGAAACAACAGGGTTTTTTGGGGGGGGGCGGTGTTGTTGACCTTGTTATCAATGCAACAATGATATCCACAAGACACTATATTGGAAATGTACTTTATGACTTCACGGGGAAGAGTGTGGGGGGGGATAGTGGGAGTAAAACAAAGGAGTGTGTAACAATATTCAACAAGAAATGTACTCATTACATCACTCATGTAACTGTAACCCCTCTGTACAGCATCTTTACAATAAAATAAAGTTTAAAAAAAGAAGCAACGCAAGGGTCCATCAGGAAATGAATGAATAAACAAAATATAGTATTACATACATATTAGAATAGCATTCAACATTTAAATGGGAAAACATTGCCAGGCACTGGTGGCTCATGCCTATAATCCTAGCTACTCAGGAGGCTGAGATCTGAGCATCATGGCTCAAAGCCACCCAGGGCAGGAATGTGTGAGACTCTTCTCTCCAACTGATTACCAGAAACCGAAAGTGGAGCTGTGACTCATGTAGTATAGCACTCCTCTTGAGCTGAAGAGTTCAGGGACAGTGCCCAAGCCCAGAGTTCAAGCCCCATGACAAATAAATAAATAAATAAATAGGAGGAAATTCGGATACATACTACAATATAAATTAACTTTGAGTACTTAATTATATAAATTAGGCAAAATGGTTGAATAGCTGCTCCCCCCAAAAAGATCTACAAATGAAAAAATAAGGGTTTGAAGTTATATTCAATACCATTAGGGAAATGCAACCTAAAATAACAATGACAGAAAACTTATCTATTAGCATAGCAAAAAAGTTAACGATTTTTGGCCATACTAAGTTCTGGCAAGGATATGAAAGAATTTGAGTTTTCTTTTCTTTTCTTTTCTTTTTTTTGGGGGGGTCCGGTCGTGGGGCCTGAACTCTGGGCCTGGGCACTGTCCCTCAGCTGTTCAGCTCAAGGCTAGCGCTCTACCACTTGAGCCACAGCACCACTTCCTGCTTTTTTCTTTTTGCTTATGTGGTGCTGAGGAATCGAACCCAGGGCCT
>NW_012269147.1:0-3445 GCF_000151885.1 Dipodomys ordii
GAAGGAAGGAAGGAAGGAGGAGGGAAGGAAGGAAGGAAGGAAGGAGGAAGGAAGGAAGGAAGGAGGAAGGAAGGAAGGAAGGGAGGGAGGGAGGGAGGGAGGGAGGGAAGAAGGAAGGAAGGAAGAGGGAAGACGGGTGGGAGGGAGGAAAGGCAGGCAGCAGGGGAAGGAGGAAGGGTTAAAAGAAGGAAAGATACAAGGAAGGAATAAATGAATTAAGAGCTGTTCTTCATTTCCTTCATTAAATGTGAGTATACAGTTATCATAGAGTAATGGGGCACAGTAGTTAATAGGCTGTATTTTTCTCTTTAATTGGGCACATCTAGGTTCAGATTGGATCTTTCCTCACCCATGAGAGCACACAAGTTATCTGATGTTTCCGAATCACTACAACAAAGGTGAGAGTGCTTTTTTTATATTTACTTCCTTATTTCACAGATTCAGTGGTAGCATCATATTAGTGTTGATAGAAGCATGGGTCCTATTTAGAGTCCTTCTTAGTAATTCTGCGTTCCCGGTGCGGGAGCTCATGTGCTTCCGCAGCAGCTCAGGTGGACCCAGCTTGAGATGTGTGTGTTCCCGGGAAGTTGTGGTGATGGTGCTGATCGTGGTGGGGGCTGTTTGGATTAGAACTCAGTCTTGAAGGAAAATATCACATAGCTTTCCTTTGTGATGACAGCATCAGGATAAGACCCACCTTCCTAATCATGAGCTGAACATCTAGCTCTTCTGTTTGTTCTGCGAGAGCTGCCTTTTAGTGAAGGACTGGGTATTTCATTGTACAGTTTTATGCTACATTTTTTAAAAAAAATTGTCAGCTGCACTGGGAATTCAAATGGCTATTAGAAACCTGTAAAATCATCCAGGCACAATTGGCTCATGCCTGCAATCCTAGCTACTCAGGAGTCTGAGATCTGATTCAAAGATCTGGTTCAAAGCCAGCATGGAGAAGAAAGGCATTCAGACTCATTTCTTCAATTAACTACCAGCCCCTCCTCCCACGCCCGCCAAAAAAACCAGAAGTGAAGTTATAACTCAAATGACAGAGCACTAGCCTTATGTAAAATAGCTAAAAGACAGCAGCACTCAGGCCCTGCGTTGAAGCCCTAGTATCAGCACAACAAAGCAAAGCAAAACGAAACACCTGTAAGACCTGCAGACCACAGCTGCTTTGAGCGTTCATGGTTCATGAATATCTTAGCGCATGGTTGTGCCTGAACATGAGGAGAGTACAAATTGTCATGATGATTGAAGCAGAGAACCCTATATACAAAGTAGAATGTTTTATATTACAAGAATAGTCCCAAGAGCATATGATTGGACAGTGTACAGGGACTTGAAAAATACCTTTTCATAAAGGATTCAATTTTCTTTCCTACTTTTACTAAACATCCCATTTTTCAATAAACTAAAGGCCTTAGAAGATGTTCTGTGTCCCTGCTTGAATAAGCAAGTTCCCGTAAAAATGGTCACTGATCATGTTCATTTGTAAGGTGTACTTGATTTAGACTGAGCATGTGTGATTCATACCAACAGTTATCAACAGTGACTTTACCTCTTCTTTGGACAGCAAACCACAAGAATGAGCCAAAATGGTCTTATTAATATGTGCTACAAGTGTTATGCAAAATGTACCCCACAAGTGACCTAAAACAACTTTGATCTTGGAAACAAGATTTGAAATATCATAGCCAACGTATTCATGAATTCAGTAGATAAATTCAGGTTAACATTTGTGTTCTACTTTTTACAAACCATCGGGAACCCATCTTGACTCCTGCCAGCCAGTTGGCCAGAGTTCTGGGCCTGGAGGTGATGTCTGCTGCTCCCTCGTGGAGATGATGTTCTTTGGGAGTGCCAGGGCCCGGGAGCTGGGAGCTTGCAGGTGGTGTTGCCGATGTAAGTGGACTTTGTACCTGAGAAGTTCAGTTGCTTCCTTCCCGAGGACTCAGCCCCACTTACATACACATTTCCAACTTTCTCCCAGGATGCTCTGGCTCACCTGAGTGCCGCCTCCTGCAGTGTTTTCTGGCCTTCTTTCCTTGTGCAAAGGCTTGTTTTTAATGATCAGGCCAGGCTACTCCTTGTGGGTCTGAGATTGCCCTTCAGTTTTGCCTTTGTCCCGCAGTTATTTCTGCGTGATTACAACTTGGGAGCTCCACGACGCATGACTGACTGATTTGTTCAGCGGCCCTCGCATCCCCAGTGTTACTGTTGCTCTGTGGGTGCTAAGCACTTCCAGGGCTCTGACCATGCACTGAAAAGCAAGGAGGAAGCCTGTTGTGTCTACTTGCTTCCCCCTAGGGCTGCGTCTGCCCACGGGGCTATAAATGCCATGAAGTCAGAGACGGTGACTACTTTGGTCCCTTTCATGAATATTGCTCCAGTGGAGTCACTTAGTAAGTTATTCATTTATTGAATGAACGGAATGTTAATGAAAAATTATTCAGTTTTATTATTGTGATGAACCAAGGAGGGAAAACAATTCTGTAATTTGTTAGGAATAAGAACAATTTGTTCCTGATATGAAATAATGTTTTGCCACACTTGCTTGTTAAACTCTATAGCTGTCTTCAGCGAGGAATTCAGTAAAAGAACATTAGAGCTTGAAGTGTCTCAGTAATCAGTGGATAAAGGCAAGAAAAAGAACAGGACCTCTCCCCATTGTCAGACAACAGATCTGAGACTATAACGTGGTTCTTCTTTTCCTCTAGGACCAGGACTTGCACTCAGTGTCTGATGCGTTTGCGTGCAGGTTGGTGCTGTACCACCTGAGCAACACCTCCAGCCCCTATAGCCTGCAGTATAAGTGGGTACACTTTTGAAAATCTTACTGGACTATCACACCGTGTGAGCCTCACCTCAAAGCAGTGATTCTGGGTTTAGCGTCTCAGTCTTCAGACAGCAAGACGAAATTATATCTCCCTCAATAAGATGTTGACCCTGAGAGAGTTCCTTACGTAGATTGGGACAATCAGATGAAGCAGCTGCAAGCTGACATCACGTTTCAGAGACGATGATTTGAGTTGTCTTAATCATAGAGTTTGTACTCAGCTCTCACAGACGTGGACGCGTGTGGCGATCGGTCCTCAGGCAGAGTCAGACCTTTTACTCTGCAGTCTTCAGCACTTCAAGCAAAAGGCTCCGGCAAATGGTGGAAAACACTGCAGTCCCATGGCCCGGCTCGCTGGGGGAGACGGTGCCACGAGCCAGGAAGAAGCAGCGCCAGGGGAAAACCAAGAAGAATGTGGGACAAAACGAGGTAAAAATGAGCCCTAGATGATGTCTGACCTTTGGACATAGAATCTAAGGATGATCTACCAGCTTCAGTTTGTACAAAGAAAACTAGTGCTACAATTCTGAGGATACTGAGGTGTGGGATTTCAGAGTGGGCTGGTGTGTGTGTGCGTGTGTGTGTGTGTGTGTGTGCGTGTGTGTGTGTGTG
>NW_012269147.1:7580-7905 GCF_000151885.1 Dipodomys ordii
TCTATGCCTCCATCAGAAAGAATGACAGTGCCCCATTTGTTAGGAAATGGAAGGACTTGGGAAAAAAATTATATTAAGTGAAGTAAGCCAGACCCAAAAAAACATAGGTCCCATGGTTTCCCTTATTTGCAATAATTAGTATACATCTAGGATAATCTTAACAGATGAGCAGAATAGTTCAATAGCTAGGTACATATGACCATACAAGATGATGCTAAGTGAATTGAACTCCAAGATATGGACACAAGAGGTTTCTTTTTGTTGTTGTTTTTAATGTACTATGTGATTTCTCTTTTCTTTTGCATTTTTCCCCCTGTGTTGTATC
>NW_012269148.1:0-3501 GCF_000151885.1 Dipodomys ordii
CCACATAAGCAAAAAAGAAAAAAGCCGGAAGTGGCGCTGTGGCTCAAGTGGTAGAGCGCTAGCCTTGAGCTGAAGAGCTGAGGGACAGCGTCCAGGCCCAGAGTTCAGGCCCCACGACCGGACCCAAAAAAAAGAAAACAAATAAACGATTTTTGGTTTAATATTTAAATGTTATTTCTTATCATCTTTAGTTGTACAAAGAGTTTTCAGTTCAACATGTCAACTTATAGCACAGTGCAACTTTGTAAGCTTTTTTTTTTATTAAGTAGTCGTACAAAGGGGTTTCAATTCCAGGACTCAGGTTATGAATACAGTGCATCTTGATCAGTGTGATTCCTTCCATCCTTCTTCCCAACCCCACCCACCCCCTCAAGTTTCCTAGTTGCACGTTCACATATGTACATTGACTTGTGACTGTATTCATCTACGTTCTCTCTCCCAATCACCAGCCTTTATTTTCATTTTTAATGCCAAGCTAAGCAGTATTATCATTTAAGTTACAGAAGTCAATTTTTACCATACAAGTGGTCTATTTGTTTTCAGCAGACATTTTGTTTCCCATTTGCAGATATATCTAGAAAGTTGGATACTTGAAGTATAAAAAATAATTTGGCTGGGTGCTGGTGTCTCATGCCTGTAATCCTAGCTACTTAGGAGGCTAAGATCTGAGGATTGCAGTTTGAAGCCAGCCTAGACAGAAAAGACTTATCTCCAATTAATCAAAAACTGGAAATGGAGCGGTGGCTCAAAACTGTAGAGCACTAACCTTGAGCAAAGAGGTCATGGACAACACCCAGGCCCAGAGTGCAAGTCCCACAACTGAGAAAAAAAAAGAGAGAGAGAGAAATAAAGAAAATAATTTGTCAGAGCATGATTACTTTTATATCAGTATTTGTCATATGTACATGATTTTACATCTGCTCTTTATACTCAATATGAAATATTGATTCCGCTGACATTCTTGTTTAATAACTGTATAAAACAGGCCTGAGAAGAGTTGAGCTAATCACCCAACTTAGTTCCTCTAGAGAAATGTATAGCTGCCTCCCTTCTGTCATTGTGACTCTGTTCTTACTGCATGCTTGGGCATATTAAGGCCACCTGTATTCTCAAACTGGACATGTGAGGAGCCTCCCTCCGCTCTCCATCTCCGCAGAACCCCCTCTGCTGCCCCTGCAACCGCTGTCCCCTCCCTCATTCTCTTGCCTCCTCCCCTCCAGCCACTGTGCTGTGAGCTGAGCCTCCCGCAGGCCCCACCCACTCCTGCATCCCAATCGACTCTTTACATCATTTCTTGAATGCTTGCTTTCTGCAGGGGTGCTGTCAGGTATACAAAATGAATGTGGTCTCTTCTCTCAATTACAGCTAACACTAGATCCAATAAACAGCGACTTTTACATCTTTAAAGCACTTCCTGGCTGCCTGGTTTCATTGCAAGTGCTGTCATTCATTCATTCCTCAGCCCTGTAAGATAGGTCCACTGTTATTTCTAGTTTGTGGATGAGGTGACCGGGGAATAGACCCACAGTAAGTAGCAGAGCCAAGATTCCAAGGGAGGCAGTGGAGCTTCTGAACCTATGTATTTACCCATTCTTCTCATTCATGGAATTAACCTGGAGATTCCCGAGGGCTTTTTTATTCATTCATATTATAACTATACAGGAGCATTTGAAACTATGAAGATCAAATCTGCTTAGATCAAAGGCTTATCAGTCTAAGTAAAAATGACACTCCTGCTTTGGGATTTACTTCTCTTAAGACGTCATTGTTACAGGTTTGGCAATGTGACAACCAACACTCCTCAAGGAGCCTTTTTATGTTTGAGCCTATGCTGTGTCCAGACAAAACTCTTATCTATGCACAAACTGCTTTGTGACATTTCCAAATTCCTCCTTTATGTATCAGCCATACCTGCCCATCACATGTTTTGTATGTATGTTAGTTTAGGCAGTATTGAGCTCAGGGCTTCATGCTTAGTTTTTAATTTTTTGGAGACATTTGTGTGCTTATATGAAAATCCTCTCTCTCTTTTCCCCCCTCAGGAAAACATACTAAGAGAATCACATGTGGATGTTGGAACTCGGAGAACCTGCTCGCCTTAGGTGGTGAAGATAAGATGATTACAGTTAGCAATCAGGAAGGGGACACAGTAAGACAGGTAACACGGCGATACCTCTGTGTCTGATACATTCACACTTTTCCCAAAATAGTTGATCAAGCTAAACTATAACAATTAAGTCTCTTTGTGAGCTATATACATATAATTCCATATTTTAAATTTTTAAAAATTACCTCTTGCTGGACATGGTGGCTCAACCCTAGTTGGAAGATTGCGTCTGAAGCCATCCAGGGCATAGAAGTTCATGAGACTCCATCTCAACTAATGGATGGACAACATGGTATTTTCCTTCCTTCTCTCCTTTCTTTCGCCTTTTTTTTTTTTTTTGGTGGAACTGAGGTTCGAACTGAGGACCTTGCCCCCTGAAAGGTCTTTCTGTATTACTGCTCTCCCATTTTCTGGGATGCCGCGCGCCCTGTGTCCATCTGCATGGCTGAAGCTTGTACACCAAGAGCTCATCTGTGTTCCGTCCCTGGGGAAGAGCAGTGCAGCACGAGAAATGTGTAAGAAGCTTGCCCTGGAAGACACGTTTTAAAATTTCTATTCATGTCTTACTACTGGGGCCTAATCATGCGGCCATGCCTCACTGCTTCCAGGAAAGCTGCTCATTTAGTCGTACCAAGGTGACCGCGTGCTCTGCTAAGACTTGTTGTAAATGTGAATAGCACGAGACAGTTAGCAGCCTGTCATCCGGCCCATGCAGAACAGCATGAGAAAGATCAGAGGGAAAACACATTGCAGCTCATCCACGCCTGACTGACTTGACTGAGAAGTTATAAGCGAAGACGGAAGAAGTAAATTAATTCTGTAGGTGGAAGATGTACCTCTGCTGTGCTGAGCAGACCATACTATGACTGAAGTAGATCTTAAGGAAGAGTCACGTAGGGCTATAGAAATGGTTGACTGTGGCAAGATTACTAGAAATTATAATTTTAAAATAACTTTTAAATATCTTGGAGTTGTGCATAGGAGTTTCAACTTAATGTGTCAGTTTATGAGTGAGTACAATGCATCTTAGAAACCTTCTAATTTTGATCATTCTGTTTCCATGCTCATTAGAAACGGAATGAAACAGTGCCAATGCTACAGCGCCCCTTCTGGGCCCATGTCAAATACCACCAACCTACAGTCGGAGCTTTTTCCTCCACTGGGTCATGCCAGAATCCTAGGGTTCCCTATTACTTACACACAAGGAAGTTGATTCCCATTCTAGTCCTTAAGATGTCTCCTTCCAACATGACAGCTACTGAAGTGGCCGTGTGGTGGAGACCTTGCCTGTCTTAGAAGTCATTCTACATTGATCTCTTTCTGGTGATGAAGAGGTTTCTCCAGTGTGTGTGTGTGTGTGTGTGTGTGTGTGTGTGTGTGTGTGTGTGTGTGTG
>NW_012269148.1:3551-5278 GCF_000151885.1 Dipodomys ordii
TTCGATTCCTCAGCACCACATAAGCAAAAAGAAAAAAGCCAGAAGTGGTGCTGTGGCTCAAGTGGTAGAGTGCTAGCCTTGAGCTGAAGAGCTAAGGGGCAGCACCCAAGCCCAGAGTTCAGGCCCCACGACCAGACCAGAAAAAAAAAATGTCTCTCTGTTTTTCCTGCCTGGGGTGGCTTCGAACTGCACTCTATCCTCAGATCTCAGCCTCCTGAGTAGCTAGGATTATAGGTGTGGGCCATTGGTGCTCAGCTATCATGATTTTTTTTTTTTTTTTTGGTCCGGTAGTGGGGCCTGAACTCTGGGCCTGGGCGCTGTCCCTCAGCTCTTCAGCTCAAGGCTAGTGTTTGTTCTACCACTTGAGCCACAGCACCACTTCTGGCTTTTTTCTTTTTGCTTATGTGGTGCTGAGGAATCGAACCCATGGCCTCATGCATGCAAGGCAAGAGCTCTACCACTGAGCCACCTTCCCAGCCCTAGCTATCATGATTTTTTGTTTGGTTTTGACCCCATGTTTGGCTTTGATCTCAGATCCTCCTACTTGATACACAAGCACTGCAGCACGGGAGCCAGCCTCCTGTCTCATGATCATGTTTTGACGTCTTTTCTGACTAACCCCTGATTGTATATGTCTTCAAAATTAAAGATTGTGTTTGCTTTTTTTCAGCGCATTTTCTCACTGGTAGAAAATCTTGGCACACCTGTACAGTTTACTTGGCAAAAATTATCTGGAAACTATCTGGCAGTAACAGGGTAAGAAACCCAGTGAATTTTTTAAATTCACTGTGCTCACAAAATCATGCCCTTATTATCTGTATCTATCTGTACTTACTATCTATTCAGCAGAAGTCCTGTGTGTCCCTTGTATGGTGGGAAGAGGAACTCAACCTACTGCACTAACATAGATCCTTTTATAGATCCTTTTCCCAGAGGATGGAAAACTATAGTGAAAGAATGCTGAAGTTACTTGGATAGTAGCTTAATTTAGATAGATGGATAGATAGATAGATAGATAGAGAAATACTTCAACCCTATCTTTATATTCTAATTGCTTCTAGAGCTGATCACATTGTGAAGATCTTTGATCGTCATGGTCAAAAAAGAAGTGAAATTAACTTACCTGGGTAAGTACAGAGACAGATAAAAATTTACACGCTTAGATGCTTAAAAGATATTTTTTTTAATTTTTTATTATGAAAATACCATACAGAGGAGTTACAATTACATGTGCAAATTTTTTTTAAGTAGTCTTAAAATCAAGTAGAATTTTATCATATAAATTGCTTCATATGTTTTGCTTTCTCCATTTACAAAGAGATTGTCTTATTTATGCCAGAAATGGTTAAGGAAATATATGTATATTAACATACACAATCAGAGAGAAGCTTTATAGAAAAATTGTGAGTCTAAAATAAGCACGTTTTGATTAGCAATACAACTTGCATATACTTTAGTATTTCCTCTCTGATAAAGTGTTGCTGTCAACCTACTTTGTAAAAAACGAAGATGTTATTTTTATCCACTTTCAGGATCCATCCTAAGAGTAATTTAGGCATTTGTAATGATTCAGTGTAGCTATCACCTACATTAGTTATTCCAACAATCTCAGCAGTTATTAAGGTATATAAAGTTTCTCAACTAAGCTGCTGTTAAAATTCCCATTTGCTAAGCCGGGCACCGGTGGCTCACGCCTGTAATCCTAGCTACTCAGGAGGCTGAGATCT
>NW_012269149.1:0-2127 GCF_000151885.1 Dipodomys ordii
CTACCACTTGAGCTACAGCGCCACTTCCGGTTTTCTGGTGGTTTATTGGAGATAGGAGTCTCACGGTCTCTCCTGCCTGGGCTGGCTTTGAACTGCGATCCTCAGATCTCAGCCTCCTGAGCAGCTAGGATTACAGGCGTGAGCCACCAGCGCCCGGCTCTCTTTTTCCTTATTTACAAGAACTTAAGATAATGAGTTGGTTCCTGTTTATCCTCTGAGAAGATAGGCAATTAAGGGTTTTTCCCTTTAAGAGCTCATATACTTAAGTTTATTTCATAGGGTTTAATTAATTGCAATTGCTTTTTAAAAATAGATTAATTGGTTGATTGATGCTGGGGATAGAAATTTGGGCCTTATATGCCAGCCAAATACACTACCACTGAGGTATATCCACAGCCTATTGCAATTATTATTTTTATTGAAGCTCAAATTGTCCCATCTTTATTATCAGTTTTTCAGGTTTCAGGAAGTTTTCAGGTAGCTTCCTCTCCCTGCTTTGTCAGTACTTGGGTTTGAACTCTGGGCCTTGCATTTACTAAGCAGGTACTCTACTATTTGAGCCATGTTTCCAGGCCTTTTTGCTTTAGTGATTTTTCAAATAGGTTTTTGCATTTTTGCTTGGACTGGCCTGGGCCATGATCCTTTTATTTGTTTCTACAGGGTTGGAATGACAGATACATTCTACCATATAAGGCTTCTTTTTATTGATTGATAAGGGGGATCTCACTAGCTTTTTACTCAGATTGGCTTTGAACTACAATCCTCATTGTCTGTAGGATTGCAGGAATAAGCTACCTTTTCTAAATCAGGTAGATTGTGTTGCTGTTAGCCTAGTAGGAAATGGCTATGTCTTTCCAGCTTGCATTTGCTATCTGTAGCGATATTATTCTTTTTCATTCCTTTTTGACTTACAATTTTATTATATGGGATTGTATCCCAATATTTTTTGTTACTTTTCTGTTGTTGTTTGTGGAAATAGGTTTTTTGAACTTTTAGGAAGAAGCATGGTTTTAATTATCTTTTCTAAATTTGTAGTGCATCCTCTTCTGTTGTTTGCATGTAGTAATTGGAAATATAGCACTTGCTTTTGCTCTTCCCTCCCCCACTTGCATTGTATTTTCATTGTTCCTGTCTGCTCCATTTTTGATCCCACTTCTTGGTGTAGGACCCTGTCCTGGTTGGATGTACTGCTGGGTTAATTTTGAGAGTTCAGTAAGGCTAAATCGACGCCATAACTCTTTGAAATCTTAGCCTAGGCTGCTTGCCTTTGTCCACTGTGACTGAGAAAAATTGCTCCAAGGTTATTCTCCCATTAGCCCACCACAGTGAATATTCATAGGCTGCTTTGGGGTTTCTTGTTCTTAGGTGGGTCAGACAGCTCACTGCTTTTAATTCCTTTTCACTCAGTTCTGACTTAAATACTGCTTTTGGATTTGATTTTGCTATCTAATCACTGTTTGTTTTTACACAGGGATTTGGATATTTATAAAAACTGTGCTGCTGCCACATTAACATATATGTTCTTTAAAAAGAAATGAAATTATATATGTGCATCACGTTCTCTTTGCGTAGTCTAAGTCATTTTCCAGTACCAGTACAAATCTCCCTCTTTCTTGTGGAAGACTATTAGAGGGATGTGTTATTTATATTATATAACAAATCCCCTATGGATGGACATTTCTATTGTTTTTTCATACTTTTCAGTTATTAAAATGCTGAAATGAACGTTTTATCCTTATGTCATTGTGTACTTCTGTGAATATTTCCATTGGATGAATTCCTGGTAGTAGAGTCTGTTGGGTCAAATAGAATAACAGCTTCAGTTTTAATGAATGTTGCCAGATTCCAGAAGTATTATATTGGATAGGGTGTTAGTATATCTGTTGCTGTATAGACTTGCCAGTATGGGCTTAGAAGCTCTTCAAGATATGGGTATTGGGGCTGGGAAGTTGGCTCAGTGGTAGAGCACTTGCCTTGCATGCCTGAGCCCCTGGGTTCAATTCCTCAGCACCACATAAGCAAAACAAAGAAAAAAGCCGGAAGTGGTGCTCAAGTGGTAGAGCGCTAGCCTTGAGCTGAAGAGCTAAGGGACAGTGCCCAGGCCCAGAGTTCAGGCCCCATGACCGG
>NW_012269149.1:4507-6975 GCF_000151885.1 Dipodomys ordii
CTCATGCATGCAAGGCAAACACTCTATCACTGAGCCACCTTCCCAGCCCTGTGTTTTAAATTTGACTAATGAGCAGGTTTAGCACTTTCATTTGGTTCTCAGTCAACCCATGTTCAACGTGTCAATTAACGAATAAATATTTTGAAAAACAAGAGTCAGAAATGGTTTCACCACTCGTGTTAGTGAGTTGCTAATGAGATTGTACCTGGATGAGAAAGGCAGATGATCTGGGATCCTTGGGTGTCTTCTCCAGAAAAATGAATGGTCCTGGAGCAAGAGTCCCCTGACCCTTGGGGACAGGCTCATTAATTTTTTTTTTTAACTACCAATTCACTAATGCTTTTTTTGGGGGGGTGGGGGGAAGAGGACAGGGTCAGTCGTGAGGCTTGAATGGGCCTGGGCGCTGTCCTGCAGCTCTTCAGCTCAAGACTAGTGCTCTACCACTTGAGCCACAGCTTCACTTCTGGTTTTCTGGTGGTTTATTGGAGATAAGAGTCTCACAGACTTTCCTGCCCAGACTGTTTTGAACTGTGATCCTCAGATCTCAGCTTCCTGAGTAGCTAGGATTACAGGTATGAGCCGCCAGCGCCTGGCCTTACTAATGCTTTTGTCTCCTTATTGTGAAATGAAACTCGTTGTTGGTGTCTCATGGTTATCTTTAATCATAGAATGAATTCTTTAAAAATACATGTTTATTTGAGTCAGTAGTTTTGAAGTAGGGTTAGAGAGCCAGAAGAACTGCAGTGGTGTTAGAGCTTATGTCTGACTGTAGATCTGAGTGATTTCCTTTTCTATTTTTTTTTTGGACGGACACACACACACGCACACACACACACACACGCACACACACACACACACACACACACACACACCTCTCCCCCCCCACACCCCTCCTCCCCACCTGAAAAGAGATTGAGGTCTGAAGAAGTGTAGGGTTCTATGTAGGTGAGGGAACAGGGAGTGTAGATCTTACAAAGAGAAGTGGCAGAGCTGGTGGGTCCTAGCATTGTTATTGAAAACTGGATTCTGAGCATGGGTGTAAAACACAAGGACTCTGAGTAAGAATCTGAGGGGCTGTGCTAAACTTGTTAATCTCACTTGCTTGGTGTTCTCAACTAAGGAAGGAAGGATGTGGATATATTGAGGCTAGAGAGGAGAACAATCATCCGACAGGGGATAAGAATAGTTATAATAGTTATGAGCTTTTGATTAAAAGTAGCTTCTTTGCTTCCTTCTTCCCATTCTGCATTAATCCACTCCAGGATTTATTAAATTTGGTGCTATCATAGCCTCTTCTACGACTAGGAGTTGACTGCACATCATTGAAGACTTTTTTTTGGTGCTGGTCCTGGAACTTGAATTTAGGGCCTGACACTGTCTCTGAGCTTTTTAAAAATTTTGTTCAAGGCTAGAATTCTATCACTTGGGCCACAGCTCCACTTCTGGCTTTGGTGGTTATTTGGAGATGAGAGTACTTTTCAAACCATGATCCTTAGATCTCAGCCTCCTGATGAGTAGCAAAAGATTACTGGCGTGAGCTACCAGTGCCCAGCAAGACCTGATAGCTTTTGTAGGGGGAAGTACTATAAGGGCCATGACAGGAGTCCGAGTAGCTATAGTCAAAATGTCATTATCTCTTACTGCTATTTCAGTCTTCTCATTCCATACTCATTTCCCTCAATTCAGGTTTGTTATTTCTGATCAGGACAATTATAACATCTTGCTGATTGGCATTCAACTTCCTGTCTCCCAGTTCTATTTTCTGAGCCCCAGTTACTTTAGTTGGAGTTATTCATTGCTTTTAGGAAAACAGACTCTGGAATTGTGGTTTTACGTGTGCTTACCCCTCTGCCCAGTTACTTTACTACAACTCCTAAGTGATATCCTTAGGTTGTCACTTGTCTTTCCCATTGTGTGGTACAGCATATGAACATATAGTAGGCTGTCATAAAAGGAATTCCTAAAAAAGAGTAGTCTTTTGCCCAGTCCTTAGTAATTGCTCACAGGCCAGACAATTATGGAGAGGTTTACCATGTCCAAATATACTACTAAAGCCTCTGTCCTGATGATTGTTCCGAGTGTGTCTCCCACTAGAATAGGAAATTTAAATAACCATGAGGTACTTTTTGTCCTTGGAACCCATTGCTCTTGTGAGTTTTATGAGTAGAGGTTGGAGACAAGCTATTATCTGTCTTTGATGACTGGGAAGGAGGCAGAGGTTAGGTTGTAGCTGATGAGATTTTTGTAGGCGAGTTCTGGGGGGACAGGATACCTATTTTGAGGGACTTAAGGCAACTTAGAGATTTCTGCCTTTGCTTCAAAATCATGCCACAGAATTTTTCTTTTTTTTTTGATTTTTTTTAAATTTAATTTAATTTTATTTGTGAACATACTGTACAGAGGGGTTACAATTGCATGGGCAGGATAATGCGTACATTTCTTACCAAGCATTGCAGCCTCCTCCTTTG
>NW_012269150.1:0-3679 GCF_000151885.1 Dipodomys ordii
TTCAGCTCAAGGCGAGCGCTCTACCACTTGAGCTACAGCGCCACTTCCGGTTTTCTGGTGGTTTATTGGAGATAGGAGTCTCACGGTCTTTCCTGCCTGGGCTGGCTTTGAACCGCGATCCTCAGATCTCAGCCTCCTGAGTAGCTAGGATTACAGGTGTGAGCCACCAGCGCCCGGCTTGTTAGTTTTTTTTTGGGGGGGGGGTGTTGATCATGGGGCTTGAACTCTGGGCTTGGGTGTTGTCTCTGATCTTCAGTTCAAGGTGAGCACTCTACCACTTGAGCCATGCCACTTCCATTGTACTGGTGGTTAATTGGAGATATGAGTCTTGTGAACTTTATTGCCCAAGCTGGCTTTGAACCGTGATCCTCAGATCTCAGCCTCCTGACTAGCTAAGATTGTGTGTGTGATGCACCAGTGCCCAGGCAATTTTTTTTTTTAGAGAAGACATTCCTTCTAACAGGGAAGAATATTTAGCAACCAAGATATGGGGCTGGTGGTAGAGCACTGCCTAGCATCTGTGGGGTCCTGAGCTCAATCCTTAGTAACATACACATGCAAAATATATGTATATATGTATACACACACCTATGCCAAGAACTGAGCATTTTATGGTTCATTGCTGCTGGGGGGTCTCACTGGGAAATAAATGTATTTGTATATACCTAATATCTATAGATATTTATATATTTAACAATGTTTTAAGCTACAAGTTCATAAGCCCTGACCAGTAGATTGACCCAAACCTTGCTCATTTCTCTGCTTGATTATGTCTTCCTCCTCTTCCTCTTCCTCTTCCTCTTCCTCCTCCTCTTCCTCCTCTTTATTTATTTTTAACTCTGGGCCTGATGCTGTCCCTCAGCTCTTCAGCTCAAGACTAGTACTCTACCACTTGAGCTACAGCGCCACTTCCAGTTTTCTGTGGTTTTATTGGAGATAAGAGTTTCACGGACTCTCCTGCCCGGGTTGGCTTTGAACCGCGATCCTCAGATCTCAGCCTCCTGAGTAGCTAGGGTTACAGGCGTGAGTCACTGGCGTCACGGTCGTCGTCTTCTTCCTCTTCATTTATGATGGTAATAGAGCTTGAACTCAGGGTCTCATGCTTTTGCTGTAGTGTCTTCAGCTCCAGGCTGGAAGTCTACACCTCCACTTCTGGGTTTTTGCTAGTTAATTAGAGGTAAATGTCTCATGGCCTTTTCTGTCTGGGCTGATCCTGATACGTCAGCTCCTGTGTAGCTAGAATTATAGGTATGAGCCACCAGTGCTGGCAGAAAGTAGTTTAGAATTGCTAATTCCACCTCTGTGGAAAACAGACTTCCTCATTGTTGGTTTACTGTGTGCTGCTGTCTTTACCCAAGGGTTTATGGCTAAAATGCTATGTTCAGAAGTTATTTGGGTTCTATTTCCTCCTTGGGCATGGTTATGCTATTATTCATTTCAAGTATAAAAAAAAGTAATGTTTGTTTCTGCTTGTGTCTCATTTTAGAATTCCTTCCCAGAATCCTTGCCAATTTTGTCTTTTCAAGTTCTTTTGACCTAGTGAGCCATTACTGTTGTCCATGAAGATTTCCTACAGATCACAAAAGTCTAATAATAGAGGGATGATTCACAAGATGAGTTATTATAGAGTCATTTAAGAGGTTTTCAAAAATAATTTTAAATTTAAGGAAAAGCCTACAAAATGATTTTCAATGAAAGATGTGTATAAGTGTAAAATATTTACTAAACAAACAGCTTACACCTTTAGTAAAATGGTTGGAGAGGCCTGGCACTGGTGGCTTACACCTGTAATCCAAGCTACTCAGGAGACTGAGATCAGGATCCCAGTCCAGAGCCAGTCCAGGCTGCAAAGTCTGTAAAACACTTATCTCCTAATAAACACCTAAAAACCAGAAGTAAAGCTGTGGCTCAAAATGGTAGAGCGCTCTAGCCTTGAGCAACAAAGCTCAGGGATAGTGCCCAGGCCCTGAATTCAAGCCCCATGACCTATGAAAAAAAAAAGGAGGGCTGGGACTGTGGCTCCGTGGTAGAGAGCTTACCTTGTATGCATGAAGCCCTGGGTTTGATTCCTCAGCACCACGTAAATACAAAAGGCTGGAAGTGGTGCTGGCTCAAGTGGTAGAGTGCTAGCCTTGAACAAATGAAGAAGCTCAGGGACAGTGCCCAGGCCTTGAGTTCAAGGCCCAGGACTGGCAGAAAAAAAAAAAAAGGAAAAGAAAGAAAAGAAATGATGGAGAGCATAATGAATAAGAGGATGTCTGGCAGAGGATGGCCTCTGTTATCCTTAGTCACTGTATACTATTCCAGCTCCCTGTAGCTTCAAGAAAATTCAGGACGGGGCTGGGAAGGTAGCTTAGTGGTAGAGTGCTTGCCTAGCATGCATGAAGCCCTGGGTTCCATTCCTCAGTACCATATACACAGAAAAGGGCAGAAGTGGCGCTGTGGCTCAAGTGGTAGAATGCTAGACTTGAGCAAAAGAAGCTCAGGGACAGTGCCCAGGCCCTGAGTTCAAGCCACAGGACTGGCAAAAGAGAGAGAGAGAGAGAGAGAGGCAGAGCCAAGTCACGGTCCAGCTCAGCAGCCCGTGTTCTGCCGCCTCGGCCCGGGCCTCGGCTCTCAGCCTGGTTTTCTCCTCTTAAACATGAGGTGCTCGGCCCGGGCCTCGGCTCTGAGCCTCATTTTCTCCTCTCAAACATGAGGCGCTCAGCTGTTGTCGTGGAATAATCTAGGGAGCTTTTCAAAAATATGGATGCTTGAAGCTCGCTCTCATAAATTCTTCCTTAAATAGCCCGGAGAAAGGGTGTGAGGTGTACAGCATTTTCCAAAAGCTCCCTGAGTGATTCTAAAGTGCAGCCAGGGTGGAAAGCGCCGGGCTGCTCCAGCCGCCTGTCTCCTAATGAGCCTGCTGGAGCAGCTGCGCGGTGATCAACCCGCCTCCCGTCTCCACTAACAGCACACCTCCACCGCGCTGATCCTCCTGAAACACTGACGGGGACCCAGAGTTCCTCCACACTTACAGAGGGACACAAAAGAGGAAGGCATGCACAAGGGAGGGGAAGGAAAGGCCTACGGAGTCCAGCCCTGCTGAGAACTCAGCGAGGGGAGGCCCGGCCGCGCGTGGGAGGCCAATGCATGCGGGAGAGATGGCCACGCCGCGGCCACCGAGGAGAGACCAGAAGAGGGAAAGGGCATACAGGTGTCCGAGAAGCAGAGGTGCCTGCAGAATGGTAGCTACAAGGATGTGTGAGGGGCTGGGAAGGTGGCTCAGTGGTAGAGCGCTTGCCTTGCATGCCTGAGGCCCTGGGTTCGATTCCTCAGCACCACATAAGCCAAAAAGAAAAAAAGGCGGAAGTGGCGCTGTGGCTCAAGTGGTAGAGCGCTAGTCTTGAGCTGAAGAGCTGAGGGACAGCACCCAGACCCAGAGGTCAGGCCCCACCACCAGACACCAAAAAAAAAAAAAAAAAGATGTGTGAGGATCATGGTTTGAAGCCAATCTAGGCAGACAAATCCAAGAGACTCTTATTTCCAGTCAGCTAGCAAAAAGCTGAGAAAGTGAAGCACGGCTCAATTGGTACTAAACCAGCCAGCCAGAACATGAAGTTCAAAGCCCAATAACATGAGGCCCTGAGTTCAAAGCCCAATACACACACACACACACACACACACACACACACACACA
>NW_012269150.1:9679-13385 GCF_000151885.1 Dipodomys ordii
TACTGTACAGAGGGGTTACAATTACATGAGCAAGGTAATGAGTACATTTCTTATCAAGCATTGTTGCCTCCTCCTTTGTTTCCCCTTCCCATCCCTCCCCACCCCCCTGCCCATTGACGTCGAAGCTCTTGTGCGTTGCTCTTCTCATTGTTCCATGAGGAATCCTCACCTGCCTTGATACCTCAGGACCTCAGGAAAGAGTGGACAAAAGCATCGCCTGGTCTGCTGCTGCCAATGACATGGCTGGGCCCAGATGCATTTGAGCTTAGGCAGTGTCCCTTGCTGTTCAGTGCTAATAATTAAGTAGTACCCCTAGCTCCAAAAGCATCACCCAGATGATCTAGGGGTTGGCCAAATTTCAAGAAGCTGACATAAAAGTTAGAGATCATCAAAGTCTTTTTCCCAGTCTAGAACTCTGCCCATCCTGCTGCCTCTCCTGCCAAGCCCAGATGCTATCAGCACCCTAACCTACTTGACCCTTCCTCAGCCACTACCACCACACTGTTCTTCCCGGATCTGAGTATAAGGGCGTCTCTCAGGCCCTTGTGGGCCACCCTTAGCGGTTCAGGGAATGGGGACAAGATCCAGCATTTAACCCAGGTGGGAAGGTGCTAAGAAGGGTAAATCAGGAAATGTGAAGTCTTGGAGCCTAGAGACAAACGACAGAGCCACAGCCGACATGTCTGTCCAGGCGGTTGAGTCTTTGTGTGAAACTGGTCTATCTAGCCCAGATCATTAGACTTCATTGGTTGAACTTTTCCAGATCATTAGACTTCATTGGTTGAACTTTTCCAGCTTTTCATGCTGTTGGAAAGAAGTGAAGTCTGCGGTCCTCTAGTCATTGATATCTGTCCTTGACCACTTAGTGATATTCAAAAGCATGTCATTAGTCAGGCACCAGTGGCTCATGCCTGTAATACTCAGGAGGCTGAAATCTGAGGATTGTGGTTCAAAGCCAGCATGGGTAGAAAAGTCCCCATAAGACTCTGTCTCCAATTAACCACTCAAAAACTGGAAGTGGCACTATGGCTCAAAGTGGTAGAGCACTTGCCTTGAGCAAAAAGAGCTTAGGGACAGCATCTAGGTCCTTAGCTTAAGCCCCAAAACCAACAACAACAAAAAAAGCATGTTGTTGAAGTATAGCCAAGCCCTGTTGGCTCAAGCCAGTAACCATAGCTAATTACTGAAGATCGTGGTTCAAAGCTAGCTTAGGCAGAAAGGCTAGCGCTCTACCACTTGAGCCACAGCGCCACTTCTGGCTTTTTTCTTCTTGCTTATGTGGTGCAGAGGAATGGAACTCAGGGCCTCATGCATGCAAGGCAAGTACTCTACCACTGGGCCACCTTCCCGGCCCCTTTATGACAGTCTTAACTCCAATTAACCATCAGAAAAGCTGGAAATGGCTGTAGAGTCAGGTTGTAGAATCCTGAGTGAAAAAGCTGAGGAGGGGCACAATACCCTGAGATTAAGCCCTACTACTGGCACCAAACAACAGCAAAAAAAGATGATTGGATGATTTATATACTGACTTTTTTCTTCCTCTCTTTTTAAAGTGGACAATGAATTTGAAACAGTTGCCACTCAGCTCCTAAAAAGGACCCAAGCTATGCTGAACAAATACAGATGCCTGCTTCTAGAAGATGCCATGGTAAAGTTGAGATCCCAAATCTGTTTGCCTTTGCATCTGCATGCCCAGAGCTACCTGGCCAGAGAGAAGATGCTCAAGGAATTGTTTTTGGAGCATCTAGTTTAAGAAGCACAAGTATCTAACATTATAGAAAAATGTACACTTAGATCTTCTTCCTGCTAATGACCACAGCTCACATTTGCTGAACTTCCATCAGTTGGTCACAATCAATACTGTTTTCTTGTTTAACAAATAAGGAATGGTTAAGTGAAATGAGCCAGCTGTAGCAAGACAGCACAGCGTGGTGTCATTCCTATGTGAAATCTGAAACAGTTGATCCTGTGCCCCAGAAGTTGAGCTGTCCCTTGAGTGGTAGAGATCCTGGGTATTCCCAGGCTAAGACAAAGAGAAGGGAGGGAGAAGTCGAGGAAGGCTGATCAGTGTATGCTAAGTTGCCGCTAGATATGAGCCAGCAGTTGTAGTTGTGCTGTTGCACTGTGAGATGAGGGTAGGTACTAGTTATACGTCATATCTCATAAACATGGAAGGTCTTGGAATAAATGCTCTCAAGAACAGAGGTGGTGGGGCTGGGAAGTTGGCTCAGTGGCAGAGCGCTTGCCTTGCATGCATGAGGCCCTGGGTTTGATTCCTCAGCACTACATAAGCAGAAAAAAAAAACGGAAGTGGTGCTATGGCTCAAGTGGTAGAGCGCTAGCCTTGAGCTGAAGAGCTGAGGGACAGCGCCCAGGCCCCCATGACCAGACCCCCCCCCCAAAAAAAAGAACAGAGGTGCTTGAAGAAGTAGATGTGCTTAAACTGATGGCACAGGATATGTACATGCTGAAACATCATAGGTACGGCATTAATACATATATATAGAGAGATTTTTGCATATTTTTAGGTATCAGTTAAAAATTAAAAATAATGACACTAGGCACTCATGGCTCACACCTGTCATCCTAGCTACTAAGAAGGCTGAGATCTGAGGATCCCAGCCAGCCTGGGCAGGGAAGTCTATGAGACTCTTATCTTATCTCCAATAAACTCAGAAAGAGCCAGAAGTGGCGCTGTGGCACAAGTGGTAGAGCGCTCGTCTTGAATATATAGAGGCTCGGGATGAAGCACAGGCCTTGAGTTCAAGCCTTAGCACTGTCCAAAAAATTTTTTTTTCTTCTTAAAGGCTGAGTATGCTGGCATGTCGCTCAACAGGACAGTAAGTTCAAGGTCAGCCCAGGCAAAATTAGTGAGCCCAAGGTTCAAAACCAGCTCAGGCAAAAAAGTACATAAGACTCTTAACTCCAATTAACCCACAAAAAGCCAGAAGTATAGCTGTGGCACAAATTATAGAACACCAGCACTGAGCAAAAAAGCCAAGTGAGAGCCCCAGCAAAGGCATCCACACACAAAAGAGAGATTGTAAATATATGTTACACACATACACACGCGCGTGCACGCGTGCGCGCGCGCGGCAAACTCTTCTGAAATCACGTTGAGACAATCACAAATGGCCAGCTCTACCGTTTGTAAGCAGGAATACTGATTTTGTCAAGTAAGCTTTTATCTGCCATGAACCTGCATGCTAAATAAAACCCAGAAATGTAAGACTTGAAATTTAATATTTACTAAAAAAGAAACTTCAGGGGCTGGGAAGGTGGCTCAGTGGTAGAGCACTTGCCTTGCATGCCTGAGGCCCTGGGTTCGATTCCTCAGCACCACATAAGCAAAAAGAAAAAAGCCGGAAGTGGCGCTGTGGCTCAAGTGGTAGAGTGCTAGCCTTGAGCTGAAGAGCTGAGGGACAGCGCGCAGGCCCAGAGTTCAGGCCCCATGACCGGACCAAAAAAAAAAAAATTAAAAAAAAATAAATAAGAAACTTCAATGGAAACATAGCTGAATATAAAGTAAAGGGTCATCCTAGTGAAAAGATTTCTAAAATATATTAAGTAAAGGAGGAAAGAAAAGTATGCTAAAAAAAATAAATACCTAAAGCCGGGCGCTGGTGGCTCACGCCTGTAATCCTAGCTACTCAGGAGGCTGAGATCTGAGGATCGCGGTTCAAAGCCAGCCCGGCAGGAGAGACCG
>NW_012269151.1:0-1160 GCF_000151885.1 Dipodomys ordii
CTGGAAGTGGTGCTGTGGCTCAAGTGGTAGAGCGCTAGCCTTGAGCTGAAGAGCTGAGGGACAGTGCCCAGGCCCAGAGTTCAGACCCCACGACCGGACCCAAAAAAAACAAAAACATAGGCTTAAGCAAGATGCTAGAGGCTTACCCCTTTAATCCAAGTTCAGGAGGTTGAAGATGAAGTTCAAAGCCAGCCTAGTCAGAATAGCCTGTGAGACTTTTTAAATCTCGAATTACCAGCAAAAATTCAGAAGTGGAGATGTGGCTCAAGTGGTAGTGGGCCAGCTTTAAGCAAAAAAGCTAAGCAAGAGTGTGAGGCCCGAACTTTTTTTTTTTTAAGCTCTACTTACCAAATAAAGGAAAAAATATCAATTCAGTATTCATATGTGCAGAATTTGTTGTTGGTAGTGGTGATGCTGTAGCTTTTGTGTGTATATGTCAGTTCCAGGGCTTGAACTTGGCACTGAACTTTCATTGGGTTTTATCCATTCATAGTTGACTCTACTTTTTGAACCATGCCTTCAGTCCAGTTTTTTTTTCAGATTAATGAGAGAGAGAATCTCTTGGACTTTGCTTCCCATGATGGCTTTCAAACAGTAATCCTCAGATCTCAGCCTCCTGAATAGCTAGGATTATGTGTGTGAGTTACCAACACTGCTACATACAGAGTTCTGAACAGCAGCTCATCGATTTAACTTTTGTCTGCTTTGCCTCCAGATTCCTTTGAGACTAGTTCCTTGGCCCCATCTAACTTGCTGCCATATAGAAAGATCCCTCAGAGACATATTTTGCCTGTGCATGTATGGGCAGCTTAGCTGCAATCTGAAGTGATAGACAATCACAGTTCCTTTTCCTTTATTCTGTAATTATTTAGACCACTGAATCTCTGCAGTAACTACTAGATCCATACCCACCAAACCACAAGGCCAACAACTGTGTCTTCCCTCCAGAACAAAAATCTACTAGTTAACCTTGTTCACACTTTTGTCCATTGTCCATGTGTCTTGCAAGGGGAAACCAGAACAAAATACTGATAATTACTTATAGCTTTTTTTTTTTTTTTGGTCCAGTCGTGGGGCCTGAACTCTGGGCCTGGGTGCTGTCCCTCAGCTCTTCAGCTCAAGCCTAGCGCTCTACCACTTGAGCCACAGTGCCACTTCCG
>NW_012269151.1:3870-5662 GCF_000151885.1 Dipodomys ordii
AAAGAAAAAAGCCGGAAGTGGCGCTGTGGCTCAAGTGGTAGAGCACTAGCTTTGAGCTGAAGAACTGAGGGACAGTGCCCAGGCCCAGAGTTCAGACCCCACGACCAGACCCCCCCCAAAAAATATAATGGGAAAGTCAAGGAGAAAATGTCAGACCTGGAGGGACTTTAGATGTGGATGGTAAGGCTGAGCAATGGATGCCACACTCATGGATGGTAACTGGAGACCATCAGGATCAGGGGTTCCAGTGCCTAGACAGATCATCCAGATGCTGGAGCTTCAGTATCCAAGAAAGTTCGCAGGTATTGTCTATACTGTTGAGGACAGGCAGCAACTTGATAGCTTTCAACATTGCTGATTCTAACTGTGTCTTTTCCCATGAGAGAGAAGAGAGGGTCCAAATAACCTAAGACAAATTTGGTTGATAGAATTTACTCTGGAGTAAAACAAAACAAAAACCCAACAAAGAACAAGCAAGCTTCTTAGGAAAGATGGGCTTGAATTGTCATGATGTCTTTTTTTAACTTAGAGAAGTAGGTTTGATTATTTAATAGAGGGCCTTATGTTTGAATGGTGCTATAAATCATCCAAAACTCACCTGACCATTTACTCCTTCAAACCAGTGCAACCTTATGGTTCGTGAACTTTAAATGACTTCAAAATTCTAGGGTCATATTTTATGCTTTTTTTCTCCTCCCTGACCCTCTTTTTCTCCATCCCACAAATTTCAAGTTTTTGGCTTTTGGGACCTACCCCCACAAGACTGTTACAAAAGACAAATGAACCAGGTATCTGTGCCTCTTTGAAATCTACCTGATTCTTCCTGATTGTCCAGAATCACCTGTGTTAAGGATCAATGGACCCCCACGCCAAATGTTCACCACCTCCATGTAGAGCCCATCAGAACACTGGCTCCCTCACTTGAGCTGTGTGGACTGATAAAAGAGGTCCAGTGTGGCTCTCTGCTGGTGGCTTCCTATGTGGGTTGGGCCAATTAGCAGCTACTTCTGAGTCCTGTGTACATCTAGCCCAGGGCCTGGATAATGCCCTCTGGGATCTGTACTGATGGGTTGAATGTGTATCCCTATACTTTATGTTTTACATAAGGGATGGGGTGGTTTCTTATGTACCACTTAGTATGGCAAAAATCTATCGGAAACTGGGTTCTGGTTTTCAAGAAGATGCAAGGTTTACAATTTCCATGGGTAGCTTCAGTTCAGAGCCCTCCTAACCAGGGTGGTATGTGAGGTAACACAGGCTTTGGCTTTCTTATAGACTGGTTCTCTTCCACAGCTGCAGGGTGGGGTTTGGTCCATGGTTAACCACCAGTTGCAGTTCCAGTTCCTATCCAGTTTGTTAATGGCCACTTGTTCATTCATGAACGAATGCAGGTATCCAGTTATAAAGGCATCCACTAATCTACCTGCTAGATTATCTATTGAGAGCAGGAACACCGCACCCTTGAGGTCTACCAGGTGGGTGTCAAGCGTTTCTAAGAAGCTCTGTTCAGGAGGATTAATGTCCAGCAGCTGGGCGATCCTTGCCCTCCATTGGTTTCCTGCTTAGCTTCTAACAGCTGGGGCTGAGTATTGGCTTTTGGGTCCCATCCTGGCTGAGGAGCTGCTCCAGACATGAAGTGGAGAAGAACCAGAGCCAGAAAACAAGTATGTGGTTGGGAGAATCTAGCAGGAAAGGTAGCCAGTCAGGGCATCCATCCAAGATCCCCCTTCATTATCTTTGGGGCAGGGAGGAAGAGGGAGGGCAGAGGCGGAGAGGCGGGGGAGGGGGGAGG
>NW_012269152.1:0-3817 GCF_000151885.1 Dipodomys ordii
CTCCTCCTCCTCCTCCTTCTCCTGCTCTTCCTCCTCCCCCTCCTCCTCCTCTTCCTCCTCCTTCTTCTTGTCAGTTGTGGGGCTTGAACTCTGGGCCTGGGTGCTGTCCCTGAGCTCTTCAGCTCAATGCAAGTGTTCTACCACTTGAGCCACAGTTCCAACTCCCGTTATCTGGTGGTAAATTGGAGATTCGTGTCTCACAGATTTTCCTTACCTGGACTGGCTTTGAACCTTGTTTCTCAGATCTCAGCCTCCTCAGTAGCTAGGATTACAGGCTTGAGCCAGTGCCCTACCCATCTATATTTCTTTCTTTCTTCCTTTTTTTTGGTTGTAGGGCTTAAACTCTAGGCTTGGGCACTGTCCCTCAGCTCTTCAGCTCAACGCAAGCCCTCTACCGCTTGAGCTACAGCGCCACTTCCAGTTTTCTAGTGGTTTATTGGAAATAAGAGTCACAGACTTTCCTGCCCAGGTTGGCTTTGATCCTCAGATCTCAGCCTCCTGAGTAGCTAGGATTACAGACGAGAGCCACCGGCTCAATCTACATTTCTAACACTAAGGAATGATGACTCAGCCCCATGCCTGTAATCTTAGCTATTCAGGATGCTGAGATGAGTATCTCTTTCAAAGCAGCCCAGGTAGAAAAGTTTGTGAGACTCTTATCTGCAATTAACCATCAAAAAATCCAGAAGTGGAGGTATGTCTCAAGTGGTAGACATCAATCTTGAGCAATAAAGATCAGAGACAGTACCCAGGCACTGAGTTCAAGTCCCAGGACTGGCACCAAAAAAACAAAAGAGAAAAAATAAAAAATAAGGGGTGCCCTAGAGTAGATTGAAGACTGAGTAAGAGACAGAAACAAAAAAGGACTGATAAGTCATAATTCCTTTTTTAGTTTTTTTTGGGGGGGATCCGGTTGTGGGGCCTGAATTCTGGGCCTGGGCGCTGTCCCTCAGCTCTTCAGCTCAAGGCTAGCGCTCTACCACTTGAGCCACAGCGCCACTTCCGGCTTTTTTCTTTTTGCTTATGTGGTGCTGAGGAATTGAACCCAGGGCCTCATGCATGCAAGGCAAGCGCTCTACCACTGAGCCACCTTCCCAGCCCCTGTATAATCTTTTCTTATAAATTCTATAATGATATAATTTAAAAAAAAAACCTAATACCCATGCAAGTATACCCAGTGAAGTGAGTGACCTAGTGTATCTACTACAGGTCTAACACCTTATAACTTTGCCATTACTTTCAGTGGTAATGCTTTTTATAGTTTCTGGTTCCCTTACTGGATAGCTGTGACCAAGGGCATATTCCTGTGCTCTCATAAAGTAATAATATGCACAGATTATCATCTTTTATTATGTATTTTCTATAAAAACAGAGGAGGACAATATTATGTAAGCTGAAAACTGAAATCTGGTCTAAGTCTGGAAATAGAATAAAGACTTGGATTTCGTTCAAGTTGTTTTCACTCAGTTCTGGATGAACTAAGAAACAGAACAAAGAACAGAAACAAGCTAGAGAGGAGGGAGGCCTCTCTGAAGTACACCAGTTTGTATTTCTTTCCAGCTGGGCAGAGTGTGAGATCCACCAAAGCAAAGCATGGAATGCCAGCCTCCCTGCTTCTGTTTTCCCAGCTCAGCCACAATTTCAGGACCATAGCAAGGGAGCAATCCTTGCCGTATAGTCAGTTCTGGGCCTTCAGAGTCTTACAATGCCAGCTTAGGCAAGCTTCCATTTCCTGTAATTTCATAGCAGGGCCCAGGAGTTCTCCATTTCATTCTCTATGGTTTTATTGTGAGCAGGCCTGGGAAAAGCAATGAAGAATCCACATGAGATGGAACTTAAGTATCACCAGGCAGTGTAAAGGAATTATAGTAGTTTTGTGTGTGTGTGTGTGTAGCTGAGGATAGAACTCAGGACCTTGCTAGTCAAGTGCTCTTCCACTGAGCTAGATCCCCAACTCCTCAAGTAGCTTTTGTGGAGTTTAACATTGTGTATGTGTGTGTGTGTGTGTGTGTGTGTGTGTGGTTTAATGTGGATAAGAGTCTCACAGACTTTCCTGTCTGGGATAGCTTTGAACCTCAATCCTCAGATATCAGCTTCCTGATTATGGGTGTGAGCCACTAGCACCCAGCTGCAACATTAATTTCTTACTCCACAAACACCTGTATGGTGGGTCTACTATGTGCGTGGCCCTGAAAAATACAAAATAAAACAGCCCCTACCTTCTATCTCAAGTAAGCTCATAGTCTGTAAATTAATTGTGTCTCATCTGTAATGAGATTTCTTTTTCTGGGTCCGCTCATGGGCCTGAACTCTGGGCCTGGGCGCTGTCCCTCAGCTCTTCAGCTCAAGGCTAGCGCTCTGCCACTTGAGCCACAGAGCCACTTCCGGCTCTTTTTTCTGCTTATGTGGTGCTGAGGAATCGAACCCAGGGCCTCATGCATGCAAGGCAAGCGCTGTACCACTGAGTCACTTTCCCAGCCCTGTAATGAGATTTCTTTATAGAAGGTAGGTAGGAAATAAACAGGATGCACTGGCTTGAAACTTTTTTTTTTTGCCAGTCCTGGGGCTTGAACTCAGGGCCTGGGCAATGTCCCTGGGCTTCTTTTGCTTAAGGCTAGCACTCTACCACTTCAGCCACAGCACCAATTCTGGCTTTTTCTGTTTATGTGGTACAGAGGAATCAAACCCAGGGCTTCATGCATGCTAGGCAAGCACTCTACCACTAAGCCACATTCCCAGTCCTGAAATTTTTTTTTTTTTTTGTCGGTCGTGGGGCTTGAACTCTGGGCCTGGGCACTGTCCCTCAGCTCTTCAGCTCAAGGCGAGTCTGTACCACTTGAGCCACAGCGCAACTTCCGGCTCTTTTTTCTGCTTATGTGGTGCTGAGGAATCGAACCCAGGGCCTCATGCATGCAAGGCAAGCGCTGTACCACTGAGTCACTTTCCCAGCCCTGTAATGAGATTTCTTTATAGAAGGTAGGTAGGAAATAAACAGGATGCACTGGCTTGAAACTTTTTTTTTTTGCCAGTCCTGGGGCTTGAACTCAGGGCCTGGGCAATGTCCCTGGGCTTCTTTTGCTTAAGGCTAGCACTCTACCACTTCAGCCACAGCACCAATTCTGGCTTTTTCTGTTTATGTGGTACAGAGGAATCAAACCCAGGGCTTCATGCATGCTAGGCAAGCACTCTACCACTAAGCCACATTCCCAGTCCTGAAATTTTTTTTTTTTTTTTTTTTGGGGGGGGGTCCGGTTGTGGGGCCTGAACTCTGGGCCTGGGCGCTGTCCCTCAGCTCTTCAGCTCAAGGCTAGCGCTCTACCACTTGAGCCACAGCGCCACTTCTGGCTTTTTTCTTTTTGCTTATGTGGTGCTGAGGAATCGAACCCAGGGCCTCATGCATGCAAGGCAAGTGCTCTACCACTGAGCCACCTTCCCAGCCCATCACTCTATTATTTTCATGAAGATTTTTTTTTCATAGCACCTGATGGACACATACAGGACTTGTGAGGCTTGAAGTTTATACAGTTTGAGAGTAGGGAATTTTTAAAATTATTTTACTTTATGTTGTTACAGAGGTGATGCACAGAAGGATTGCAATTACATGAGTCAGGTAATGAGTACATTTCCTTTTGTACAGTGTCCTCTGTTCCCTCACTCTCTCCCACTCCTCCTTCCCATCTCCGCCCACAGCTTGTATAATTCACTTTCATCAATGTCCAGTGAGCTTCACTGCTGTACTTTTTCACCCTTTTACTCTTGAGTTCTGCATCCTCCCCCTCAACCCTCTGAAGATGTACTCTTGAATGCACCATACACA
>NW_012269153.1:0-1880 GCF_000151885.1 Dipodomys ordii
GGCTGAGATCTGAGGATCGCGGTTCAAAGCCAGCCCAGGCAGGAGAGACCGTGAGACTCCTATCTCCAATAAACCACCAGAAAACCAGAAGTGGCGCTGTAGCTAGAAGTGGTAGAGCGGTCGCCTTGAGCTGAAGAGCTGAGGGACAGCATCCAGGCCCAGAGTTCAAGCCCCATGACCGACAAAAAATTAAAAAAAAAACAAATCCCCACCAAAAAATCTACACACACACACAGACACACACTCAGGAAGCTGAGATCTGAGGATCAAGGTTCAAAGCCAGCCCCAGCAGAAAAGTCCATGAGACTCTTATCCCCAATTAACCACCAGAAAACCAGAAGTGGCACTGTGGTTCAAGTAGTAGAGTGCTCGCCTTGAGCTGATAAGCTCAGGGACAGCATGCCCATGCCTAGAGTTCAAGCCCTACAACTGACCAAAAAAAAAAAAAAAAAAATTTATTTTCTCTAATACTGTAGGCATGTTTCTGGTCTGCTAGGTGCAGGCAGTATGCAGCGGTATGAGCAGTGCTACAGCATGTTCTCTGATGTCTAAGACTAGAACCCAACTGAGAAATGCTGAGCCAACAGAACACTGCAGCTGGGCTGGGAAGGTAGCTCAGTGGTAGAGTGCTTTGCCTTGTATGCATGAGGCCCTGGGTTCGATTCCTCAGCACCACATAAACAGAAAAAGCCAGAAGTGGCACTGTGGCTCAAGTGGTAGAGCTCTAGCCTTGAGTTGAAGAGCTGAGGGACAGTGCCCAGGCCAAGTTCAAACCCCACAACCCCCATCCTCCCTCACCCCCTCGCAAAAAAAAAAAAATACTGAAGGTGACTCAAACCGTGGCTTCCTATAGGACCTTTAGCAAAAAGAGTACGAAAGATACACAGGATTCTGTCGGACAGAAGTACCATGTGGAGGTAGACAAGTGAAGAGACCAAGGGTGGGGGAATACAGTCATAATATTCAGAGAGTGTGTGTGTGTGTAAATGGAACTACGTAAATTGAGGGGATGGGTGTGGTTGGGAGAGATGGAGGATGATGATGAAAGAGGTGACACTGGTCAAGATACAGTGTACTTACAAACTCAAACGATGAAGTGAAATCCCTTTGTTTTTTTCAGATTGGGATATGAACTCAGGATCTTTTGGTTGCTAAGCAGATGCTCTTAGATGCTGAGCCACACCTCCAGCACTTGAAATCCCTTTATACTACTATTTAAGGATAACAAGTATCACTTTCTAGATCTTAGGGATGGCCAAGTTTTACAGTCACAAACAGGACGGGCCTTATCAGGTAACACAGAATTGCTGCTAGGTGCCATGTAGCACTACTGCCTGCAATCCTAGCGACTCAGGAGGCTGAGATCTGAGGATCTCCTTTCAAAGCCAGCCGAGAGACTCTTATCTCCAATCAACCACCAGAAAACCTGAAGTGGAGCTGTGGCTCAAAGTGGTAGAGTCCTAGCCTTGAGCAAAAAGAGCTCAGGGACAGCACCCAGGGCCTGAGTTCAAGTCACTACTGACAAAAACAAAAAGAAAAAAAATGCTAATAGAAGGCATTTTTCTGTTAGGATGGTGTGAAATTCCACAGATAAATCAGGCACCAACTCACCTTTTAAATATTCTCTAATCTTCTCTTTCAGTTCTACAGGCTGGTTTTTGCTTCTTTCACAGATGACCTAGTTAAGCAAAACAGAATAATTGAACACTGTAAACTGTAATATTTCCTTATCAATAAAATGGACTTTGGGGGTTGGGAATGTGGCTTAGTGGTAGAGTGCTGGCCTAGCATGCATGAAGCCCTGAGTTCATCAGTACCACATACACAGAAAAAGCGGGAAGTGGCGCTGTGGCTCAAGAGGTAGAGCGCTAGCCTTGAGC
>NW_012269153.1:1941-2195 GCF_000151885.1 Dipodomys ordii
TGAGTTCATCAGTACCACATACACAGAAAAAGCGGGAAAGTGGCGCTGTGGCTCAAGTGGTAGAGCGGTCGCCTTGAGCTGAAGAGCTGAGGGACAGTGCCCAGGCTCAGAGTTCAAGCCCCACGACCGACAAAAAAAAAAAAAAAAGTAGCTCAGGGGCAGTGCCCAGGCCCTGAGTTCAAGCCCCAGGACTGGCAAAAAAAAGAAAAAAAAGAAAAGAAAAAAAAGATGACTTTAAAATAAGTTGGTGCCTT
>NW_012269154.1:0-542 GCF_000151885.1 Dipodomys ordii
ACCATGCTCTTCAGGATGCTGTACAACAATTATAAACTAATTAATTGTTTATTTCTGGAATTTTCTTTATATATTTTCAGGTCCTAGCTGAAATGGTAGGAAGTGAACCCAAGAAAAGAGTGCTGGGCGCCGGTGGCTCATGCCTGTAATCCTAGCTACTCAAGAGGCTGAGATCTGAAGGTCATGGTTCAAAGCCAGCCCAGGCAGGAAAGTCCCTGAGACTCTTATCTCCAATAAACCACTAGAAAACCGGAAGTGGTGCAGTGGCTCAAGCAGTAGTGCACTCACCTTAAGCTGAAGAGCTGAGGGATAGTGCCCAGGCCCAGAGTTCAAGCCCCATGACTGACCAAAAAAAAGAAAAAAAAGAAAAGAGGGCACTATATAATGCAGTGATCTTTTCAGGAATAAGGTATACTTTCCAGCTGCTTTTAATCAAAGAAAATGAATCAGTTTTTTAAAGTAGGTTTGGAATATCTAATACCATTTATATTGTAATCAAAACTAATCACATTCCTCTGATGAGTAGTAAGATGGGTGGCGAG
>NW_012269154.1:2122-3738 GCF_000151885.1 Dipodomys ordii
TGGATGACCCATCTTTATTCATTCAACTAGAAAAGGAGCTTGCCAGTGTTATCTTTATTTATATTAGAGTCCTGTTATATGCCAGAAAATGTGCTATATACTGTAGATGATCTGGTGAGTAAAACCTGATTTTTATGTAGCTGACACCCAGGGAAGACATCTAACACAATGATGATCTTTTCATTCTGCTCTGAAAAAGTTTCCCAATTACCATTGTTAGACCACCATACTTCGTGTAAATCTGCCTCTCCCCTGCACCTTGGAAAAAGGACACCATTACAGTATACTTCTCCATCTGCCGAGATGTTTTGTTCAACAAAACTGTAGGATCCATGGACCAACTATAGCTGCTGAGACTCCGTTCCGGGCCTTCAATTTCAGTCCTCAGATAAACAGACTCTTCTCTATGTGAAGAGAATGTAGAAGTAGAAAGAATTGAATGTGTGGCAAGTTAGAATCATGGAATCAAAGTTGTCTATGAGGAAGAATAATTGTCACCATTAAGTAGAGGCAGAGATCCACAAGTTACAAGATAAAAACCATGTCTAGATGATGTCATTTGAACCAGGCCAAATTTTGACCAAATCTAGATGTACTCCTAAACCTCTATGGTTAGGTGGTACAATAAATTCTACTTTAGCTCAATTTGACTTTTCATCTTTGACTTTATATTCACTTGCAATCAAAAAGAAGTAGAACCATTACAACTGAGCTACCAAAAAAAAAATCCCATCCTTTTCCTACCTGGACAGAAAGAATTTTGAAATAAACTTTCTTGAAGTATTTTATTGCAAATCTGAAGGGCATTTCAAAATGAAAATATTTGAAATCTAAGAATGGTATTTTTCAGAGATATTGACTATCAATGGGAAATTATAGTTTCTTCTAATTTGTTTTAAAGTTCACTGTTAAGTACTTTCTAGTATTAGAAATCTAATGTTTGCTATGTAGACCATTAAAAAGGCATATTTATTTTACTTTTGAGATCACAAGAATTTTACTGGACAATTGTTTATTAAAAACAAATTGAAGAATCAGGCAATGATGACTCATACCTCTAATCCTAGCTACCCAGGATTCTGAGATCTGAAGGTCATGGTACAAAGTCAGCCATGTAGAAAAGTCTATGAGACCTTTATCTCCAATTGACCACAAAACCCCTCAAAATTAGAGTTGTGACTCAAGTGGTAGAGGACCAGCCTTCCTTGAGAAAGTTGAGAGCCAGTGCCCAGCCCCCTCCAAATAAAACCACTACTGTTTACATTACACTTATTTTATGCCAGTCACTGTTCTAGGGATTTACAGGCATGAATTTGTGTAATTCTCATAAATACTCTACAAAATATAGAGGAGAGTGGGACCTAACCAGGAGCTGGGTATGATGGCACATACTGCTATTTTCTGAGAAGAATCTCCTGAGTGTGTTTGAGGCTAACCTATACCCTGTCTCAAAAACACAAAGGAAAAAGGAAGAAAAGGAGAGGAATGTGGAGGAATGCTAGTAAGCTAGATCAGAAAAACACTGATGGACTTGAAAACTTACAAATGTACACAAAAGTAACTGGGAAAACAGATGTTAGCAGGATGAGCTTTGCCTCAATTTATGGATGTGCGCT
>NW_012269155.1:0-1354 GCF_000151885.1 Dipodomys ordii
CTGGTAGCTTTAGTGTGGTCTTGTTTGTAAGCATTTGGGTAAATGCCCAAAAGTGGGATTGCTGGTTCGTAGGGGAGTTCTATGTGAAGTCTTTTGAGGAACCTCCATACTGCTTTGAGAAAGGTTTTTAAACTCAACCCATGATGTAAGGATCTGTAAATACTGCAGGAAGTTATTTTCTGAAATAGCCTTCTCATTCTCTGGCCTTGAGGGGGATTGGTGGTCAGTCATAAAAGACAAAATCCTGCATCACCATGGCATGCCAAGCAAAACAAATTTGTCCTGAGTATGACATGTATCAGCATGAACATTTTCCATTTTCTTATTTTAGCAATAGTGCAAGTAGGAGCTATGCAGTAATTTCAAAGACCTCAGTGGACTGCTTCATAGATCTCCTCAGCTGGGCAGGTGTTAGGACTCAAAGTTGATTCCTTAGTTCACACTGGCATGATACAAAGTAGGAGAGGGTGTCAATGGAAAGACCCCATTCTGATTTAGAAACAATTAAACACATATCCTTCTTTAGTCTATTCCAGTTCACAAAGTAGATAATAAGCTACAAAAAGGAAAGTAGTAGAAAATGGAGCACATATGATGAAGTACCATATCCCAGATGGCACTGTTTTCAAGGCTAAAGAATTTTATTTTGGGCTGGGAAGGTGGCTCAGTGGTAGAGCGCCTGCCTTGCATGCCTGAGGCCCTGGGTTTGATTCCTCAGCACCACATAAGAAAAAAGCCGGAAGTGGCACTGTGGCTCAAATGGTAGAGCGCTAGCCTTGAGCTGAAGAGCTGAGGGACAGCGCCCAGGCCCAGAGTTCAAGCCCCATGACCGACAAAAAAAAAAAAAATTGTTAAAAAAAAACAACTGTGGTTTGAACTTAGGCCCTCACACTCATTGGGCTTGCTTACTCTTCTGGCATATTTAGTTCTGAAACAATGCCAGCCATACCTGATTGGCTAATTAGTGCACAGAAACTAGGCATTTGATGACTCTGACTGAACATTATGGCAATTTGTTTTATTTACAAATCTCTACTGCATATTTGAAGAAAAAGTTCACAGAGATACTTCACTATAGGTATGGTATCAGGAATTCCATTTTTTTGGGGAGGGGGGCCGGTCGCGGCCTGAACTCTGGGCCTGGACGCTGTCTCTCAGCTCTTCACCTCAAGGCTAGCGCTTTTCCACTTGCGCCACAGCGCCACTTCCAGCTTTTTTTTCTGCTTATGTGGTGCTGAGGAATCGAACCTAGGGCTTCATGCATACAAGGCAAGCGCTCTACCACTGAGCCACCTCCCCAGCCCAGGAATTCCATTTCTGAGTACTGAGAAAGGTTTTTATTTTTATTTTTTTT
>NW_012269155.1:2094-3448 GCF_000151885.1 Dipodomys ordii
TCTTCTTCAGAGAAATTTCTCTTTAAGTCTTTCACCCACTTATTTATTGGGCAGTTGAATAACAACTACATTTATGTTACATTTTACTGTCAATGTGACCGATGGTCTGGAATGGGAGTAACATCAGAGACAAATGCATCAAGATGAAGCCTGATTTAAGGGCAGAAACTGAGTGCTCAAGACATATTACTGCCTGCTGGTGATAAACAAGTGGAAAGCAGAGGAAGAATAGTGGGAAAGGACTACCATAGGCTGTGGTGGGCTCACTCAACGGGAAGGGGTGAATTGCATACCAGTTCCCAATGCTCTTATACCACTCCAATCTCCAGAACATGTTATTGTTCCAAAGGAATAGTGTGACAACATTCATGAATCTGAAGAACAAGATTTCCTATTTTCACTGGCCAGGCTGCATAGCCAGTCCCAAACCAGCATGTGCTAATAAACACAAAGCAAGACCTTATCTCAAATTCAAATCCAAAGACACACAAAGACAGGCAGAGCTGCAGAAGTGGTAGAGTACTTGCTTAAAACATACACCCGCGTGGGGAGGAGGAGGGAGAAGGGGTTGATCTGGATCTGAATTAGGTACCTCAGTATGATCAGTTATTCATTTTTAAACATCTACCACTTGAATGAAGGCACAATGAAACTTGAACGCTTTTCAAGTAAGGAATCCTGTTCGCTATACTAAAGATACTGTGCTTTTACCTTATTAAACTTTGCCCAGAGCCCTACAATGAAAAAGAACTGGGACGGGACCTTACTGTTTACTACGGATAAATCCTTCATTTTGAAGATGAAGAAACAGACATAAAGAGAACATATTTTAATGGTCACATTGCTAGAAGCAGAACCCTGTTTTCTATGCAGCCGCTTCTTTGTAAGCAAGGTCAACCACAAGGAGCAGTTTTCCACTCTTTTTTCTTTAAGCCTTTATTGCTGGGACAATTAAAAAAAAATTGAAAAGAAATTTAAGAAGGATGGGCAGAGGGGGGGAGGGGCAAAAGCTGGACCAGGCAGCAGTGCCCTTGGTGAAAAAAGCAGGAGAAACGAGGGGGGCGAGGGCAAGGGAGGAAAGAGAGGAAAACATTTAGCGGTCGGGTCAACCCAGCAATAGGCAAGACTCTATAGTTATCCAGCGTTATTATTAATAAAAGTGGCTTAGGAACTACATCAGCCAAAAGGCCGAGGAACACTTTGGAACCTGTAGCAACCCGGGAAGGTGACGATGACAGTGGTGATGGCGGGGGATGGGGGGGGGGAAACTAAAGGATCACCAACTTCGGGAAGATTCTTTCAGCTCGCTCAGAGTAGGTGAAATGGGGCGCTTTCAAGAGTCTCCCCCCCCCCC
>NW_012269156.1:0-3191 GCF_000151885.1 Dipodomys ordii
CTGTACAGAGGGGTTACAATTGCATGGGCAGGATAATGCGTACATTTCTTACCAAGCATTGCAGCCTCCTCCTTTGTTTACCCTTCACATCACTTCCCAGCCCCCCCCCTCCCCCCCCAATCCCAATCCTTCTCCTTCCCCCCTCCCCCACCCACATTTGTCAATTCTTTATGGAAGAAACTTTCAAGCCTTCTTTTCTTCCAGCATTTTGAAATTTTCAGTCCATTACTATTATCTGTAGTGACCTTGTTGTGCACTAATAGTACCTTAAAACTTCTTTGTTCTTGTTGGTTGTGGGGCTTGTTCATGGCCTGGGCGCTGTACTGAGCTCCTATGCTCAAATCTAGTGCTCAACCACTTCGAGCCATAGAGCTCCACTTTTAGTTCTGTGGGTTAATTGGAGATAAAGAGTCCCATGGACTTTCTTGCCCAGGCTGGCTTTAAACCGTGATTCTCAGGTCTCAGCCTCTTGAGTAGTTAGCATCACAGGTGTGAGCCACTGGTGCCTGACTACTTTAAAACTTCTTGTTCCTGCCTAATTGTAACTTCGTATCCACTGATCAACCTGTCTCCTTATCTCCCTCACTTTGTCAGATCTCCAGCACTATTCTTTCAACTACCATAGGCTCAACTGTTTTGGACTTCACCTGTGAGTGAGACAATGCAGTACCTTCTTGCCTGACTTATTTCAGTGAACATAATGATCTTCAGTGCTATTCATGTTTTGCAAATTACAGGATTCATTCTTTTTTTATGGCCTAATAGTATTTGTGTATATATGCCACAAAAAGACTTGTAAATTAGTGTGCTGCTTTTTAATCATTTCTTTTATTATTTTTTGTCATACTAAAATTTGAGCTCAGGGCTTCATGTTTGCTAGGTTGGCACTCTACCACTTAAGTTATACCTCCAGCCCTGTTTTTTTTCTGGTTATTATTATTTTTTTTTGAGAGGATCTCACAATCTTTAGTGGGCTGTTCTTGAACCTCAGTCCTCAGTCTTCCAAATAGCTAGCATTACAGGTGTGAGCCAGTGGCACCTGGTTGGCTTTTTGTTATTTATTTATTTATTTTGCTTTTTGTTATTTTTGAAGCTCATGAGATATACAGTTTACAGAGACTATAGGTGTGATCCAGCCTTCTCCAAATAATGTGTACTGAAGTTGGTACAGAAAGTATGCAACAAGTTTTGGCTTCTAAGAAGATTTAGAAACTAACAAATAAACTATTCGCTGAACTATTAATCTGTTTTTTTGCAGGGGTACTGGAATTTGGATTCAAGTAGTAATGACATATTAACGGTGATGATCTTGAATTAATCTAAATAAGCCTCTTGCTGCCTAAGTTGTGAGTCCCTAAATCAAGGATTTAAAATTTACAATTTACATCATATAATAGGAACTTAGGAGATGTTAGTTGAAGAAATGGATAGTAATTGAAACCATGAAATTGGTAGAAGAGGGGATTAGCTGGAAGAGGAGTAACAGTAGAGAATCATAATGTTCTGAGAAGACACACACATGTAAAGCACATATATTGCAGAAGATCAGGTGAGCTAGAACACTGTTGGGAGGAAGTGGAATGAGAAAAGCCCAGGGAAACATTGCATTAAGAAAGGGAATCAAGCTGGGTTCCGGAGGCTCATTCCTGTAATCCTAGCTACTCAGGAGGCTAAGATCTGAGAATTGCGGTTCAAAGCCAGCCCAGGCAGGAAAGTCCATGAGACTCTTATCTCCTATTAACCACCAGAAAACTGGAAGTGGTGCTTTGGCTCAAAGTGGTACAGTACTAGCCTTGAGCTGAACTGCTCAACTGCTCAAGGACAGTGCCCAAGCCCAGAAGAGTTCAAACCCCATGACCACCACTCCCCCTCCAAAAAAACGAAAACAAGAAAGGGAAGCAAGGTCTTTGGGTGATGAGAAGCCCATGGTAATAATGGTAATAGGCACCATTTGCTGTGCGCCTGCTCTATGCCAGGCTCTCTCCAGTCTTCTTTAATCTTCTTAAAAGTCATTTTAGGTAAGTAGTAACAAGTAAGACTAAAGTGCAGACCACTTAAATAACTGGGCCAGGACCAGCATTTACTGAGTCAGAAGAGCCTGGGTTGCATTCAGATTTGTCTATTATACCAATGCATTTGTCAATATGGAATTTGCTTATAATTTTTTAGAATTTGAATTAGATATTAGGAATGACAATGGATTTCATATGTTGGGAATCAAGTATAGAGGCTGGCTTTTTCTTGGAATTTTTTTTGTTTGCTTGTTTGAAATGCAACAGTGTCTTCCTACCACACATAATACAGAGAATAGTTTGGAACTTTGTGCAATTCACACAAACTATGTCAAGCTCTGAACATATATTTCCAGAAGTGTCTTCTTTTGTCATTAGGGAAAAGTAAAAAAGAGTCCACATTTATTTCTTACAATCAGAATGGATTCCCTAATTTTTGTCAATATATAGCTCATAAGGAATAGACTGATAGTGCTTCCAAAGCTAGCTGTAAAACACACTTGTAGTTTGGCGTGGTCCTTTTCCTATTGAAACCCAGAGATAGAGACCTTCAGATGTATATGACTGGGACGTGTCGGTTGAGTGGCATTCTGTACACACTGGACACAGATATCTGCAGGTAGTCACTGCCCTAACTTGCCACCCAAGCTTCCTCCAGCACTTTGCCATGCAGATAAGCATCAGGGTGTAATAGATGCAGTGCAAGTGCAGCACTGCCACAACTTCTGCCTCTGGATCAGGGCTCTCTTGCACTTGTAACATGACCAGAGCCTGCAATGGCATCTGCTCCACTCTGCCTTTTGCACACATACCACTTACGTATTGTGGTTCATACTACTACAGAAGCAGCTTGCCTCATATCCATTTCCCTTTTCTGGGAACAATTCATGGTGTATACAGTGGACCCTGATGGTTTTGTGATCTTTGCTTTGTGATCACTTTTTTTTTATCTTGATTGACACAAGGTACACATCTTTGCCAAAAGGAATCTAACAACCCTCTCGAATAAGAATTAAAAATTTGGGCTGGGAAGGTGGCTCAGTGGTAGAGTGCTTGCCTTGCATGTATGAGGCCCTGGGTTCGATTCCTCAGCACCACATAAGCAAAAAGAAAAAAAAGCTGGAAGTGGCGCTGTGGCTCAAGTAGAGAGCTAGCGCTAGCTGAAGAGCTGAGGGACAG
>NW_012269156.1:3241-5391 GCF_000151885.1 Dipodomys ordii
GGTCGCGGTGCCCGTCCGCCCGCCGGGCGCGGCTCAGGTGTGGCGGCCGCTGTGCCCCCGTGCTGACCCGGCCTCCCCCGGAGTCCGGGAGCTCAAGGGCGGTGCGGAGCTCCCCATCTCTGCGTGCCTGAAGGGCGTCCTCCCCTGCCCGCCTCCCCCCCACCCCACCCCCACCCCCACCGCAGGGTTGGGGCTCGGGGGTTCCTTCCTCGGCCCGATCCCGCCACAAGTGCGGGCCGGGCAGTGTGAGATCCTCTCAGGGGGGCTTCGGGTGTCTTCTCCCCAGACACCCCCTTCCCCCCCCTTCACCCCCGCCCCACGCCAAGCAGTGACTTCCTCCGCAGTCCAGTTGGGAAAACCTATCGTGGGCTCCCCCTAAGACTCCAAGTTAGGAGGTGGTGCCAGTGGAATCACACCCCAGACTCTTCCTGCCTTACTCGATTTCCTTCACTTCAAGACATCGATCTGCCAGCCTCGCCCGGTCCTGTGCCTCGAAAGCATTGACCTCTTCTTCCTCTACGGGTGTCGAGTCCCCATCACACACTCCACATTGGTCCCTTTAGCTGAGCACATCCCTTTGGCACACCGGGCATTGTTGAACCTGGTGGGAACACGTGATGGATGAGTCTCTACACTGACCAAGGGTGAATCATCAACCAAGTTCAGACAGTTTTTTATCAATATTTGGGAAAGTTCAGAATTCAGTTTGTTTTTTTTTTAATAAACCTTCCAATTTTCTCCACTGGCTATGCTGCTGAAATGTGTTTTTAAAGGTGAGTTGGTTAAAAAGATGCAAGATGAATGGTGCTGAAACAGTGTTGTGTTTTTGTGTTTTTTAATTGGCTTTAATATTTAGAAGTATTTAGTACTTGGTCCCCTTTATCGAGAGTGTGACTTGATAGGATGGGGCACTTCATTTGACTTCAATGTCAGTATGGTCAACTTTCTCAGATCAGTAGCTGTGATGGGTGGGGCTGTTCCTGTTTCTTATGAAACAAAATAAAGCATTTCACCAGGTCATGATGAGATGTTTGGACAATGACAGTGGGAGGGGAGGATGGGAATACACAGAAAGACTTGATCTTCACTGAATTTGTAAGGTATCAAGGCAAGAAAATACACCAATTCAAAAGTTGTTTCCTTTCCTTTTTAAGAAATCATGGAATAAGAGAGGATGTGATAAAAATCAGCTCATTTAAGTGGTAGAAGAATTGGTTGTTTTCTAAGCAATGTCAGTGGCTAACAAGAGATATTGGTGGTATGGACAATGAAAGGGGAGTTTACCAGTGAGAATTAGAAAATGACAAGTGCATGATTGAGGTAGATTTTTTTGAGGAAAAAGGAAGTTAAAGCTGGGAGCCAGTGGCTCATGCCTGTTAGAGCTGAGATCTGAAAGTTGTATTTTATTGCCAGCTTGGGCAGAAAAGTCCTTAAGACTCTTATTAACCACTAAGAAAGCCAGAAGTGGAGCTGAGGCTCAAGTGATAGAGAAGTAGCCTTGAGCAAAATAGCTCAGAGAGCATCCTGGCCCAGAGACACACACACTCTCTCTCTCTCTCTCTCTCTTTCTCTCTCTCTCTCTGTCTCAGTCTGTCTGTCTTTCTCTCAAAAAAGGAAGAGAAAACCAGTCCACATGACCAGCAGAGGTGCTTTGGTTTGAGCGTTTTTTAATTCCCAGGTTGTATTCTGATTCAATAGTAAATCAGTTTCTTTTCTCTTGAAGTCTCTAACAATTTACATTTGTAGGCATGGTATTTCTTCAGTGGTTGTATATCAAATTATTAAAATTAAATCTGTGGCTGTAGACAGACATGTTGGCGTACATCTGTAAAAGAGGGAGATTTCAATTTTAGCCTGGGTTATATAGTGAGGTGCCACCTCCACTATCTTAGAAAGATCTGTGACTCTAATATTTGGATGACTTTTGGGGATATATTTTAATGAACAATTTCACTCAAGGCACATTCATGGCATTTGGAAGAATGATCTAGTGGAATGGGCTAAAGGCTGTAGTATACTTTTTTTTTTTTTTTGTCAGTCATGGTGCTTAAACTCTGTGCCTGAGTGCTGTCCCTCAGCTCTTCAGCTCAAGGCAAGCGCTCTACCACTTGAGCCACAGCGCCACTTCCAGTTTTCTGGTGGTTTATTGG
>NW_012269157.1:0-2033 GCF_000151885.1 Dipodomys ordii
GAAAGCAGGGGTTATACTGTGGGGGAGGGACATACAAAGCAACAAAGAGATAATCTTATAAATGCATTAGAAACACATGCATGAAAGAAAAAACATTATACCCTGAAGTATTTTTAAAACAGAAGTCCACAAACCCTTCTTTAAAATATTTTGCTCAGATAGAATTCCAAATTCTTTATCCTTTAGAGAGGCAACTAAATAGACAGCCACATATTATATCAACACCCAGAAAGGTTTGGGGCTCTCATAGTCCAGCTGAAAATCCTCATTCATTCCTAAGTGGGATTCTCTTATAAAGTTGGGCCAGATTTTGCTTCTTAATGAGCATTTTCAGTGTTTTGGGGGTTTGAACTTAACAATAAGAGAATGTATATATGTGAGAAAATTACATATGATCCCACTTATTATTTGTGAAGGTATTCAAGGATGAGATTTCAAATCTAAGGATTCCAGGGAGGAAAAAATCCCACATGTGTAAAAAATAAGAAAAAGAAGAAAATACAAAATATAACATAACATAGTAGATACAGAACTTTATTCTTTTATTATCATTGTTTCAATCTAGTAAATTCTATAGCTAAGTTACTATGGGGCTTGATATAAAATGGAGACTCAAAAGCTAGAGGTAGGAGCCCAAAGGAAGGATTGCTCATGGCTCTATCTGAGGGGATCTGGAAAGGGATTGTGAGAGGGAGAAGTACCATACCATTTCCCGTCCAGAACTATAAATGAAGAGGAACCTAAAGGGTATAACCAAAACTTTTCAAGCAAATTTTATTCAAACTTCAGGCAAAAATGAGGGAGAACTGATAAATATTTAATTCATTATTTTCTTATATTATCACTGAGACAAACATTATGAACCTCAGGATACAAATGGGGAAATTTGGAAGAGCCAAGATTTCAATCCAGATTTACTTGTTTCAAAAAAAGCTCAAAGACTACCAGGCATACATGTTCTTTCTGTGTATTTCAGAGTTGTAAGAGTTGAAGTCCAGTCCTGTCCCAGCCTTGGAAAAGTCATTGGTGTTTCTCTCACTCTCTTCTCCCCCATCTCTCCCTCCTTCTTTCAATCTCTGTTCTCCTATATATTCATCTAAACTCTTTTGTTTTCTGTAGAGAAGTTACATGGACTATAATAAGCTGAGAACATAGTTCTCTTGCGTTCCTATGATCACCAACTATGCAGGGAAGAGTCTGAGTTATAGAGCACCTGTTCAGCAAGGCTATATCCCATGTGCTCTCCAGGCTCCACTCATTACTGATGGATAGCATCTTCTGACACAGGACAACTGAAGGATGTCACAGGACAGCACTTAACATATAAACTACATTTCTATGTTATTTACTTCCATTTTAAGGTGTGGAGGTACCTCTGACTAGCATGAAATTGCTGTATTTTAACCAAGACACATGCTTACAAACTCCATGCTTCCCACATACACATAGCCCTATTTCTTTTTTTATAGTGCAGGTGGTAGAGATCAGGAGAAGTAAAAGCATGCATACACGGTTGCTGACATACTAGCAACACTGCTTTCCTGGCTAGCAGCATTACACAAGTTCCTTCAGAGCTTTGGACTTCTGTTTCCCTATCTATACAATGGGGTTAGTGCCTGTTCTGAGGTTCCTCAGATGATTGCTGAAAGTGGTTATTACCTTCTTGTTGTAAACCTAATGACAAGACCCTACATTGCTCCACCAATGAAAGCTGCCCTGCCCACATTTTACCAAAGGAAACAAGACTCCAAAAGATGGGACAGCAGGGTATGTATGGGTGGCTCACACTTGTAATCCTAGCTACTCAGGAAGCTGAGATCTGACGATTGAGTTCAAATCCATCTTAGGCAGAAAAGTCCACGAGATTCTTACCTCCAATTAACCTCAAAAAGTGGAGGCGTAACTCAAATGGTAGAGTGCTATCCTTGAGAAATGAAGCCAAGCAACAGCACAGGGGCCTGAGTCTAAGCCCTAGTTGTCTGTCTGTCTGTCTGTCTGTCTGTCTGTCTGTCTGTCTGTCTGTCTGTCTGTCT
>NW_012269157.1:4198-6640 GCF_000151885.1 Dipodomys ordii
CCCCGCCCCTAGCACGACTCGCCCCGCCCTAGGTGCGGTACCGCCCCACCACTCGCCAGACCCCGCCCCCTAGCACCAGTCGCCGCCTCGCCCTCCGAGGGCGCCCACACCCCCAGCCCGCCCCTGCCTGGCCCCGCCCCCATCTCGGCCACGCCCAGCCCCTAGCACAATCCTACCTCTAGCGCTAACCTCCCGATCTCAGCTAGGGCACGCCCCCCTCTAGGCCCCGCCCCACCTCAGTCCAGGCTACGCCCCGTTCCAGCCCCGCCCAGGCGGGATTCCACCCCAGGTCACTAAAAGCATCCCCAGGCTTGCCTGGGCCAGTGATGCCTTGTGGATCTGGCACCAACCGGGCCCACTACCCCTTGTCCTCTCTCAGCCTTGGCCTTGCCCCTTAGGAAGTAGCCTTAGGAAAGGCATCCCTTTCCATTTGCACACCCTGAATTCCTCCATACCCACTCCTCAAATACCCAAATCCTCAGAGCCCGCGGAGGCACGCCACTCTCACCCGTGCCTGTGCACTCAGCCTGACCACCCCCACTCCCTGGTTCCTTTGGCTTGTGAATCTTTCTTTGCTCCCAGATCACAGGTGCCTACTCTATTAACATTTATATCCAGGCTCGAGGGTTGCATTTATCTGTGGGATACACTTAAAAAGACTTTCCAAAAGCTTAGTCTAAAAAAATGCAATTACCTCCCTAAGATAGTGGTTCCCGCCTGTAATTCCAGCGCTGAAGGGGCTGAGGCAGAGGATCTACCTGGTGATTGAGGCCAGCCAGGACAGCCTGGCTTACACAGCAAGATCCACTTTCACATAAATAAATGAAGTAAGTAAATAAGTAAGTTACCTGAAAGAATGCTCACACCTGTAATCCTAGCTCCTGAGGAGGCTGAGATCTAAGGATGGGGTTCAAAGACAGCCAGAGCAAGAAAGTCGGTGAGACTCTTATCTCCAAATAACCACCAAGAAGCCAGAAGAAAGAGCTGTGTTTCAAGTGGTAGCAGGTAAGCTTAGAGACAATGCCTGGGCCCTGAGTTCAAGACCCAGGATCAGCACCCCCACCCAAAAACAATCTGTAATGGAAGGAGAAAGTAACAAATTACGGCTTCATTGTCATGGTCATTGTTATAAAACATCTGCCACAGAAGCTTTTTACATTAGAGAGAGGGAGATTCAGGAAGTGCAGAGAGGACTAAGCTGTGCCAAACAGGTTGTGAGTCAGAACTCGTGTGTGTGTGTGTGTGTGTGTGTGTGTGTGTGTGCACGTGTGCCAGACTCCAGTTTGGCTGTTTCTTTTCCCAGTCAATCACCCAGAGCATCATGAAACTTCTATGAAAGCTTCCCATTGACCCAGGCAGTATGCCTGGCAGGAGCAGCTGTGCTTGGGGAGCATGCACATTGGAAAGAGGAACCAAAGCCCAGGTCTGGAGTGCAGGAAGCACCAGCAGGACTTTGTCAGGTGCATCCCCTTCCTGAGCTCTAAGGAGGACTTGTGCTTCCCAAGCCACTGTGGGTCAGACAGGCTTTTGTGAGCTACTTAGTGAAACTCCTGCACTGACTTTGGCATGGATTCACTGGGCAAGAGGACACAGTCTAGTTTAAGCTATTCCCATTGGGAAGGGTACCTTGGAGTATAAAAGAACACTTTTTCCTTCTTCATTTGAATCTCTCAAGGCCTAACTTTGTTGTTAATTCCTACAAAGACAACTGATTTTTATCTTTGTGTGGCCTTATTACAAAAGATTTTATTTCCATGAACTTAGCCATGACATGTTTCCCAAACACACACACACACACACACACACACACACACACACACACACACACCTGCTCCCCCACACACTTTCCAGAATTGTAGAACTTCTACTTACTCTGTCCACCTTGAACTTGGCCAGACTTTGTGAAGGACATGAATGATTCAGCCACAGACTCCATCCCTTCATGTAAAACACCATTATTTCAGAACGTAGGAGAACTTTTCACTTTACAGGGCTCTAATAACATAGTTGATGGTGGTGAGTTAGAGCTTATTTGATGTATGAGATTTTTTCTTCCACACACTTAGAGGCAGCTTTGGTTTCTATAATTGAGGGATACCTGCATGGCACTGCCCAGCCCATCATGAAATAATAGGGTTTTCTAATTGTCAGTGTGGAATTTAATAATTAAGTGTTTCCTAAGACACAATAATCAGATGAAATAGTCTCTCTACTTCATCAGTAATGCTAATAACAAGTTTAGAAGTTGTTATAATAAAGACTACAGTGAAATTAAAGTGCCATTTAGGGGGCAGGTAAGCTAAGATCGAATTTCTGATGGTTCATATTCACAGTATAAGTTGGCTTAACTGAACCTTACTATCTTAATTAAGTGTAAATGGAACAGTTCCAATTCCAAGGACATCTGTGTGTGTGTGTGTGTGTGTGTGTGTGTGTGTGTGT
>NW_012269158.1:0-1179 GCF_000151885.1 Dipodomys ordii
TAGCTCAAGTGGTAGAGCACTTGCCTTGAGCTGAAGAGCTGAGGGACAGCGCCCAGGCCCAGAGTTCAAGCCCCATGACCGACAAAAAATAAATAAATAATAATAATAAATTTGGGTAAAAATAGATCTAATACTTAATGACAAACTTAAACCAATATTTAAATGTAGATATTCTGAACAATTATTAAATTATTAATGATATTATGTTTAAATATGATATGTTTTAGGGGATGATACCTGGTTTTGGAACAGATTTTATGAGCAAAGGAAATGAGCAGGAGTCGATGGCAAGGCTAAAGAAATTGATGACTATAATGGATAGTATGAATGACCAAGGTAAGAGGGTAGATTACTTGACACACAGAGGACAACTTTGTGAATATCAGAAAGTTGATAGTTTCACTGTTTTATTTTTCTTTCTTTCTTTTTTTTTTTTGGGTTGGTTGTGGGGCCTGAACCCTGGGCCTGGGCACTGTTCCTCAGCTCTTCAGCTCAAGGCTAGCACTCTACCACTTGAGCCACAGCGCCACTTCTGTCTTTTCCTGCTTATGTGGTGCTGAGGAATCGAACCCAGGGCCTCTCATGATGCAAGGCAAGCACTCTACCATTGAGCCACCTTCCCAACCCCTTCACTGTTTTCTTCATGACAAGGAGTGGGAAATTTAGATCATTTTTAGGTAGATTTAGAATAACTTGAGAGCTCTGTTATGATTATTGATTTGACATCACCACTGAGAAAAAAGGTACAATATGAAGTCCAAACAATTTTAAAAAATCCTAGTTCTTCATGATTATTGATAGAAATTAAGATGAGTGTGTATAGTCAAACTTGAAAGGACAGCAGGTTTAAGAATTTAAATGCTTTTTTTTCTTTAAATGTTTTAGTATGCTAACATACATTGTGAATCTGTGAGAAAATAGTTGAATCAGTGTTTACAAATTTCTTTTAATCCAAAACATTCAAGGTTACAGCCTTCTTAGAAGTATACTTCCCTCGGGCTGGGAAGGTGGCTCAGTGCTTTCCTTGCATACATGAGGCCCTGGGTTCGATTCCTCAGCACAACATAAGCAGAAAAAAGCCAGAAGTGGTGCTGTAGCTCAAGTGGTAGAGTGCTAGCCTTGAGCTGAAGAGCTGAGGGACAGCACCCAGGCCCAGAGTTCAAGCCCCATGACAGGCAA
>NW_012269158.1:7239-11057 GCF_000151885.1 Dipodomys ordii
AGGCGAGCGCTCTACCACTTGAGCTACAGTGCCACTTCTGGTTTTCTGGTGGTTTATTGGAGATAGGAGTCTCACGGTCTTTCCTGCCCGGGCTGGCTTTGAACTGCGATCCTCAGATCTCAGCCTCCTGAGTAGCTAGGATTACAGGCGTGAGCCACCAGCGCCCGGCTTGAGCTACAGTTCTGCTTCTGGCTTTTGATAGTTAATTGAAGATAAAAGTCTGCAGGATTTTCCTGCCTGGTCTGGCTTCAGAACCTTGATCCTCAGATACTCAGCCTCCTGGGTAGCTACCATTACAGTTGTGAGCCAATAGCTCCTGGCTTTACTTTTTGCAATTCTGTCATCTCTTCATTCAAAGAAAACTGTCTCTTTTAGCCTCATTTGACTTAAAGGATTCTCTGTAGCCTGTAAAATAATGCATTTATCAACACTGGTTGGACCATAACCAGCTAAGAGAAGAAACTAAATGGTAGTACTGCTCTTAAAGGGGAAATTAAGATGGATGATGAGCCTGACATTAAGAAACACTCTCAATAGGTGACATTGTTAAAAAAGAAATGTACTCTTTATCTGATTTATGTAACTAACCCTGTTGTACATCATGTTTACAATAACAGTTATTAAATGCCTTTAAAAAATAAAGGAGGGGAAGAATTAACTAAGCCAAAGCTAAGAGTTTAGCTCAGGTGATAGAGCACTTGCCTAGCAAGTACAAGGCCCTGAGTTCAAACCCTTGTACCATCCAAAAAATCAACCAGTTGCAAAATTTAAATTCATAGTAAACTCAATATCAAAAAAGAAAAACTCCCTTTACAGAGGGCTTGAGACTCTTCATGCACTTTTGCAAAAAGGCTTTTCTTGCTGAGGAAGTAGCCCTTATGTGGGTTGCTTCTCCCTCACTTTCCTTCCCCCTAACCTCCTCACCTCCCCCTCCTCTTCTCTCCCATTCTCTTTCCATTCCCCTTTCCTCTCTTACCCTCACCCCTTCTACTCTCACCCTCCTTCCTATACTGGGCTTGAACTAGCACTTGGGTACTGTCAGCTTTTTCAGTTTCACAGACTCTTGCCATGGTTGGCTTCGAACCACAACCCTCAGATCTTAGCCTCCTGAGTAGCTATGATTGCAGGTTGTTTTTCTTAATGCCTCTTGTGCTTTTGCTTGGCTTACTTGCCCTGCTTGTTGCTCTACCATTTGAGCCAGGCATTCAGTTAACAAGCAACTTTTGTGGACTGACTTTAAATCAAGATCTCTCAGTCTCAGCCACCAGAATAACTAGGATTACAGGCATGAACTAATAGCACTAGGCCAAGATACGCTAAAGTTTTGGAACCTTCTATCAGAGAGAAATCTCATAGCTACATCAAGCAAGAAGAGTATCTGATGACTGCATATTTCCATAATTTAGGAATCATGTTTGCTTGCTTTTTAAATTTTAACAAAAAGAAAAACGTTCTTTGATGAACCGAAGGAGATGAGAAATTTTTTTGGGGGGGGAGGGGATCTGGTCGTGGGCCTGAACTCTGGGCCTGGGCACTGTCCCTCAGCTCTTCAGCTCAAGGCTAGCACTCTACCAGTTGAGCCACAGCGCCACTTCCGGCTTTTTTTCTTTTTGCTTATGTGGTGCTGAGGAATTGAACCCAGGGCCTCAGGCATGCAAGGCAAACGCTCTGCCACTGAGCCACCTCCCTAGCCCCTGATCCAAGGATTTCGATTCAAAGCCAGCCCAGGCAGGAAAGTCCATGAGACTCTTATCACCAATTAACCTACAGAAAATTAGAAGTGGCAAAATGGCTCAAAGTAGTAGAGCACCAGCCTTGAGGAAAAGAGCTCAGGGATAGTGCCCAGGCCCTGAGTTCAAGCCCCATGACTGGCAAAAAAAATGAAAGTTTTACAGAAAAGTAAAGCTTTTAGAAAATCCTTTATGTAGAATTTCACTTATTCATTCTTAAAAAAAAATTGTTACTGAGATAAGAGAGTTAATAGGTATATATAAAATAAAAATAATTCTGTAGGTTGTATATTTAGTCAGTTCATCAGGCTTTCTTAGATATTTTGATTACAATACATCCTATGCTGATATAAACACTTTTCTTTTAAGGTGGTGATATGTCTAAGAATGTGAGTCAATCACAGATGGCAAAATTGAATCAACAAATGGCCAAAATGATGGATCCTAGAGTTCTTCATCACATGGGTAAATGCAATCATTAAACAGTGTGTTTTTAAAAAGTTCAAATATTATTAGGCAAAAATAAATATTTCAATTTCTGCTTACTAATTGTTTTCGTGTACTTTCCCTCTAGGTGGTATGGCAGGACTACAGTCAATGATGAGGCAGTTTCAACAGGGTGCTGCTGGCAATATGAAAGGCATGATGGGATTCAATAATATGTAAAGAAGATGCCTTAATATAAACTGACTTGGTTGATTACATTATTTGCTGAGACCTCAGAGTTTCCCTCCTTTTTGAAAATGGGGGGAAAAAGTATTTTTCTTGCCTGCCTTGCCCTCTTTCTTTTCATCATTTTTTCCTCAGCTTTTCTTTTTCCTTTCTTCCTTCTTCCTTCCTTTTTGATATAAGGAAGGAATATATGATTTTTGTGGAAATCCTTACATTTCTGCTCTAAGTTCTCTTTAGTTTTCACCATCATAACACTTTTGAGTTAAACAAATCATGATGTAAAATTTTAGTACTTAAAGGTTTTTAATTGTCACAAAGGCCAAGCATTACATTTGTAAACAGTCCTGGTCAGTAAATCACATTATAATGTCTCAATAAAAGTGCTGTAAAATAAACTTCAAACTGGTTATAAGTTAAGGAGATGTTAACTTTCTTAATGGCTTAAAATGATCAATGTATCACACACAAAAAAGAAAAAGCCAATAAATATGTTTTATAAAACCTTGCCCCGAAACACACCTTTAATGAGAAATATGTTAAAACAATAGCAACTTTTATGATAATTAAAATAAATTTGTCATTGAAAATCTTAGTTGTAACTGGGAATGTGGCTTAGTGGTAGAGTGCTTGCTTAACATGCATGAAGACCTGGGTTCGATTCCTCAGAACTACAAAATAGAAAAGGCTGGGAGTAGCACTGTGGCTCAAGCCTTGAGCACAAAGAGGCTTAAGGACAGTGTCCAGGCCCTGAGTTCAAGCCCCAGGACTAGCAAAAAAACAAATCTTAGTTTTGACAATTAAATTGAAATTGAGAATTTGACTGTGCTCTCCCATATATGATGTTTGTTTGGTATACAATCTGAAGCATATTTTTGAAGCCTTAATAGTCTTCCATAATTTCAAAAGCCATCTTTATGTTTCTTACATACTGTTTGAGAAATTGATAAAATAATTCCAAATATGACACTTTTTTTTTGGTCAGTTGAGGGGCTTGAACTCTGGTCCTGGGCGCTGTCCCTCAGCTCTTCAGCTCAAGATGAGCCTCTACTACTTGAGCCACAACACAACTTCTCATTTTCTGGTGGTTTACTGGAGATAGTCTCTTGGACTCTCTGCCTAGTCTGGCTTTGAACTGTGATCCTCAGATCTTAGCCTCCTGAGTAGATAGGATTACAGGCGTAAGTCATGGGTGCCCGGCTAATTTTTTTTTAATTGTCGGTCATGGGGCTTGAACTTGGGGCCTGGATGCTGTCCTTCAGCTCTTTGCTCAAAACTAGAAGCACTTACTGGGAAGGTGGCTCGGTGGTAGAGTGCTTGCCTTGCATGCTCAAGGCCCTGGGTTCGATTCCTCAGCACCACATAAGCAAAAAGAAAAAAGCCAGAAGTGGTGCTGTGGCTCAAGTGGTAGAGTGCTAG
>NW_012269159.1:0-2619 GCF_000151885.1 Dipodomys ordii
TATCTTGCCCATGTAATTGTAACCCCTCTGTACAGTATTTTCACAATAATAAATAAATAAAAGTTACCAACTTCCTCATGTAAGGAAAGTTATGGCTGCGAACAAGTGTTCTGTGTTGGCAGGCCCCAAGAGCAATGCATGGTTAATGAAGAGCCACTTGCTTTAAGTTTCTCATTTGCTCTCTTCCAAAGAATAACCCATGGGACCAATATCACAAAGGACTTATAATCAAAGCACACCTTTACAAAAACTTTGGTTATGTTTCAACTTTTATCATGTCTCCAGATAAGCCATTATTGAAACCAAGAATCCCATCCCACCCATTAGAGGCCTTTCATGAACAAATTCTTCTGAGAGTAGTTCAAGGCAGCATACAGATGCTTCAGGAATGGATCAATAAAGATGTGGAACACATAAAAAAAAAGCAAACAAGCTCTAATTTTTTAATAATCTCTTATTATTGAGGAATTAAGATGTTTTCAGTTTTTTGTTTTCCTTTTCCACAGTGTCTCGGATGTTCTTGAGTTTTCTCGAGTTTTGGACCATGGATACCAAACTCTCCCTAAAATCACTAGTCCCATGATCTCTGCCAATGTTTTCAAGCTCATCAAACAAGGATAAGGTCTGTTTGAGTTTGGCCTGAACAATTTTTTGCTCTTCTAATTCAGTAAGAAGGGCGTGCTTTGTACATAATTCAGTCTTATACTTGTTTTGTAACTCTTCAATTTCTTTTTGAAGAAGCCGAAATTCTTCCTCACTATATGGATGCGTCTCCTGACATTTATCTTCAGGAAGCAAGATGTTTGGAGGAATATGCAAAATCAACTGCAAAAACAGGTGTTCCATTTTGCCAAAAAGGTTATCAAAACGTTCTTTCATGAAACAAAGAAACTTCTCTGTGCATTTACGAATTTGGACTGGGCTAAGCTCACAGTCTGGGATGCCTTCCAGCTTCTTCATAATAACCTGTTCAACAGCCTGCATCACTTCAAATAGGTAGTCTTGAAATGCAATGTAGATCCTCAGCAGGCAAGTCTGTGGTGTGAAGCCAAAGAACTGCGCCTCATAGGCCATTGGATCCACAGACATTTTGGTTTAATTTGCTATTCTTAGTTGCCAAAAAAAAATCTGCAAAGGTAAAAAGAAAAGAAATTGTGAATTTTAAGACATATACTCAGCTAGTGACTCATACCTGTAATCCTCACAACTTGGGAGGCTGAGATTGTTAGATCACAGTTTGAGGCCAGCCTGGAGAGAAAAAAGTTCTTGAGATTCCTTCTCCAGAAGGGCTGTTCTCTTAGCTACCAGGAAGTCCAACATGGATGAATCCTAGACACCTATCTATCTCAAAATAGTGAGCAAAACAAATTTGGGCTGGAGGCATGACTCAACCATAAGGGACCTGTCTGGCAAGGGGAAGGATGCAGACTTCAAATTTCAGTACAGAGGGAAAAAATCAAGAGGATCTGGGCAAGGTGATACATAATCTGAACACACAAGAGGCAGAGGCAGGAAGATTGCCAGTTTGAGGTCAACTGGGCCACTAGTTTGTTTAAAAAAAAAATGATACTAATCATTATCAACAGTAACAGCAAAGTAACGAATCACATCACAAACAGCAAGCAAAAATAGTAAGTTTGTGCAGCTTGATGTTACTTCCAGGCCTAATTGTCAACTAAAAGGTATAAACTTTTGCCTCTCTGGGACTTAGCCTATATTCTTCTTCTTTCTCCTTTGACTGTTCATTTTTCCTCATTTCTCATTTATTTACTTTCAACTTTTTTTTTCCTTTGTACTGGCTTAAACTTAGGGTCTAGGTGCCATCCGTGAACTCTTTTGCTTACGGCTAATGCTCTTACTTTAATCACAGCTCTACTGGCTTTTGCAGACAATAGAAGAAATGAACCTCATAGCTTTTCCTATCCTGGCTGGTTTTGTTTGTTTTTGTCAGTCATGGGGCTTGAACTATGGCCTGAGCACTGTCCCTCAGCTCTTGAACTCAAGGCTAGTGCTCTACCACTTAAGCCACAGTGCCACTTCCAGCTTTTTCGGTTTATGTGGTACTGAGGAATTGAACCCAAGGCCTCATGCATGTGAGGCAAGCACTCTACCACTTAGCCACCTTCCTAGCCCTCCTGGCTGGTTGATCCTTACATCTCAGTATTCTGAGTAGATAGGATTACAGGTGTGAGCCACCAGCACCTAGCTTATTTTCAATTTTTATTTGGCATATGTTATATTGTATATAAGATTTTCAGTATGACCTTTTCATCCATGTATATAATGTAGTTGGCTCCTACGCCTCTGTCAGTTTTTATCTCTCATTTCTCACAAAGACTTAAGCACATAGTTCAATGTTGTGAACTTTGAAATTTACACAGATGACATTATACCTACAGAGACTCTCAGTTTGTTTTTTGGTTTTTTTTTGGGTCCGTCATGGGGCCTGAACTCTGAGCCTGGGCGCTGTCCCTCAGCTCTTCAACTCAAGGCTAGCCTAGCACTTTACCACTTGAGCCACAGCGCTACTTCCAGCTTTTTTCTTTTTGCTTATGTGGTGCTGAGGAATCGAACCCAGGGCCTCATGCATGCAAGGCAAGTGCTCTACCACTGAGCCAC
>NW_012269159.1:4604-5817 GCF_000151885.1 Dipodomys ordii
CCTCAGCTCTTCAGCTCAAGGCTAGTGCTCTACCACTTGAGCCACAGCACCACTTCCGGCTTTTTTTCTTTTTGCTTATGTGGTGCTGGGGAATCAAACCTAGGGCCTCATGCATGCAAGGCAAGTGTTCTACCACTGAGCCACCTTCCCAGCCCCCATATCTTAGTTCATGATTACAGGTGTGAGCCACTGTATGGAGCTGTTAGAGGTTTTTAATATGCACGTTAACATTCGTGTGTGTGTGTGTGTGTGTGTGTGTGTGTGTGTGTGTGTGTGTACCACTTTTGGGGCTTGAACTTAGGGCCTAGAGCACTTGCTTTGTTTTCTGCTAGGGCTGTCCCTCTTCCATTGAGATATACCTCCCCTTCTGAATGCTAATGTTTTTATGTTTGCGATCATTTCAATTATTTTACTCAAGTTTACTTACTGGCTCTGACTGGAGTTTTTCAATATTGCATGCATATACTACACCTAAAGCCTCCGTTCTCCTTGACAAACACCTTATTTGCTTCCACTAACTGGAAATGGAAACCAGGGCATCAGGCACCGAGAGCAAGTACTCTACCACTGAGCTAAATACATTCTTAGTCCTGCTTTCAGCATGCTACTAATAGAAAACTTCTAAAGAACATTTTCCTGCCGGGCACCAGTAGCTCTTGCCTATAATCCTAGCTACTCAGGAGGCTGAGATTTGAGGATTGAGGTTCAAAGCCAGCCCAGGCAGGAAAGTCCATGAGACTTTTATCTCCAATTACCACCAGAAAACTGGAAGTGGCGCTGTGGCTCAAGTGGTAGAGCCTTCGCCTTGAGCCAAAGAGCTGAGGGACAGCATCCAGGCCCAGAGTTCAAGCCCCACAACTGACAAAAAAAAGCAATGCCAGGTGCTGGTTTCCTGGTGCTAGCTGCTCATGTCTGTAATCCTAACTACTCAGACCTTAGTTGAGGTCCAAAGCTAGCACAGGCAGGAAAACCCATGAGACTCTTATCTCCAATTAGCCACCAAAAAGCCAAAAAAGAACTGTGGTTCAAGTGGTAGAGCACTAGCCTTGAGTCAAAAAGTGAAGGAACAATGCCCAGGCCCTGAGTTCAAGTATTGGCACAAGCAACATTAAAAAAATGTATCCAGGGGCTGGGAAGGTGGTTCAGTGGTAGAGTGCTTGCCTCACATGCATGAGGCCTTGGGTTCAATTCCTCAGTACCACATAAACAGAAA
>NW_012269160.1:0-6336 GCF_000151885.1 Dipodomys ordii
GATTATTAACAGTGTGCTTCCATGTTTAAAACAGAAATATTCACTGAACACCGTGTGTGTGTGTGTGTGTGTGTGTGTGTGTGTGTGTGTGTGTGGTGTGTGTGTGTGTATTCAAGGTAAAGATGTTCAGCCTATTTTCTAGGAAAAGACACTGAATTTCTGCAAGGCTGAGGGACCTCTTCATCTCTTAAACATTTAGTTAATGTTCGGTACTACAAAAGTGTAACAAAAAAATGTACCAACAGAATTGACCCTAATTTTAAGCATTTATCAGCATGTATTGGAATTTATACATATTCATCACAAATAATAAAGTACTTATTTACTTTTTTTAAAATTATTGTGTAAATTTTTAAATGTTATTACAGATGATTAAAATACCAATTTATTTGAAGAAAATACTTATATTCAACTTTTCCATAGACACTTAGATGGATGCTAATTTTATCCATTCTAATACATGCTTCATCCTCCCTACAAAGCTGTCTTTTCTTCATAACAAGCAAAAATAATTTCTTCTCCAAATACCACATAAATGTGTGGCTTTTCTATAATCACTGTAAATTGTATACACAAGTATATAATTGTATAACTATATACAATATATACTATATACAATATAGTTATATTGTATAATACAATATAGAATACAATATACAATATAGTTATATTGTATACAATATATACTGTATGCAATATAATTATATTGTATATTGTATAACTATATACAATATAGTTATACAATTATATACTTGTATAATTCTAATATAACTCGGAAACAGCTCAATTTGTATATATACTCATATAATTGCAGGGCATGAACCAGAAAAGCAGGTCTCAACTAATAATATTTCCTAGCAATGTAAAAATAAACTACTTTCTAGAAAGCTGACAAGCTAATCAATTATTTAGGATAAATTTAACCATACTTTAAGAGAACATACTACAAGATTGACAGATGTGCTTTATGCTTATGACAGGAATTACAAAAAATGCAAAAGGAATAGCAAGTTTTTGTAAATTTTTCATCTAGGAACTTATATATGTGATCATTGAGCATAAATGATAACCCCACAAACACACAGAGTACGTAGATTAGATTACATCATTTGCTTTAGTCTTAAATTTAAGGGGGTAAATAACTTTATTCTATACTCTTCCTTTCAAAATAGATAATGTTAGGAGACATACAGTTAGTAAAAGAGTATGCTAGCTAACCAAAAAAAAAAAGCAATTAGTAATAAGAGTTTTTTGAAGACTTTTTGAAAAAGATCTGGACAAAATATTCTACCAGTTGCTAGGACAGGTGCTACTGTCAGTCAGCTACATTTGCTCAAGCAAATTCTAAAAATTACTAATTAATCCCTACACTAAAGCCCATGCCTGCCTGCCTGTTATTTTGCCATAATCACCACTGAGGAAAAATAATATCAATCGTAAGTCACCAAAAAAGAAAAAGAATCACCAAATACAGCTTTAAGTAAAACACAACTTCAGGTAAGCTTTGCATCTACTTATTTAGTATTATCATTTTCTGGTATTCTTTTTTTTCCCTGGTATTCTTTAAACTCAAAACATTGACTGTAACCATGGGTCTCTTCTCGATGGGCTATTTCAGAGTTACCACACACACTGACCACAGAATTCAGGAGAAACACGACTTGTGGAGGCATTCACTTCACATCTGATCTTTCATTAGAACTGACTTCCCAACATACTTATACTCAATACCGTCTAACCAAGTCAAATACTATGATAGTCTACCTTCACTAAGATACTTTCAGAATTTACCAAATATGACAAATAAAAAACACTTCCAAATTTGGGCAATTACCATTTTCAAAAATGATTATGAAGATCTTTAACAATACTGACACAAGGTGCCAAAAAACTACTTTAAATCTGTTTGAAAACAAAGATATAATATGAAAAATGTATTTGAAGGTTCCTTATATGATCTTGCCCATCCTTTAAATATTTTAGCAGTGATTCTTAAATCTCAAACAACACTATATTCTAGCATGTCTTTAAAGTTGCTTTCATTCCATTGTACATTCCTGTGACCTCCACCATGACCTCGACAAAAGCAGTTGTGCACTTTACCGTGGTGCAAATCCTCACAGACAAGTTGAACCTGTTCTTTTTGGCACTGAGCCCTTGTGCTGAACACACAGCTGAGATTTATTATAAAAGGGGAACTAAGGGATATTATTTCACAACATTTATCCTTCACATATAGTCAAGTATAATCTTTTACAACCTTTGAGAGCTCTTAAATAAATAGATCTTCTCTTAATTATACAAGGAGTTTCTTATTTATACCAATCATATGGCATATTAAGATTCATTTTACACTCAAAAATAGCTAGCACACAGGGTATATGTACTAGAATCATAAAAATTAGCTTGTTAATACGTATTCAGAAACAATAGTTCCTTTAACCCTCAGACCTCAGGATAATTACCCACCTTGCTATCTTTAACAAGGTCAAAGCAATTAAATCATTAATAAAAAAATCTATCTTTAAGGATTTGTAATTTAAGAAAACACTTTTTAAAAATTCTTCCTAAGATCCCTAAAAGAGCTTTTAAAAACATCTCAGAAACTATATTTATGCAGTTTAGTGTTTTCCTTTTTATTTCAAAGTTCAATATTAAACCAGGATTTCCCATGACATTTAAGAAACACTTTCTGCTCTCAGAATTTTGAGCTAGACTTTGGAAGTTGCCTGTTGCCAAACTACTTTCTCAGCTCAAACTACTGGATACCCTGGGGGGAAAGAGGAATTTCATGAGTTCTAAGAAGTGTCTCTAATAACAGGAATTACCACACCATTTAAATTAGTTCTTCAGGATGTGCTAATTGATCTGGCATCAAGACTCGCCTTGTTGAAAACAAAGAAACTAATATAATCTCCGAAGTATTCTAACCTGAAAGTCAAGTTCAAACTAACTTACCAGCTAAGTGCTTAATACTAAAGACAGTAAAATACATTTGACCAAAGAGATTTCCTTGCTGTAAATCCTTCTTTTGTGTGTATGAATATCACGTGTGTGAATATCAGTGTACAATTTTTTAATGCCTGCTGACCTTTTCCCAAAGAATTTAGTAACTATTAAATTATTTTTATGGTGAAAAAAATTGACACATTTTTTTGAATTATGAGATTAGAAAATAAGCAGAATGGGCATATTCTTAGCACCACTTAAATAAGAAATTCCTTTGATTAAAGAATAACATTTTTAAGTCGAAGGCCAGTGGCTCATGCCTCTAGTCCTAGCTACTCAGGAGGCTGAGATCTAAGGATGGCAGTTCAAAGCCAGCCCAGGCAGGAAAGTCCATGAAACTCTCATCTCCAATAATCCAACAGAAAACCGGAATTGGTGCTGGGGCTCAAGTAGCAGAGCACTAGCCTTGAGCTAAAGAGCTGAGGGACAGCGCCCAGGCCGAGTTTAAGCCCAAAGACCAACAAAAAGAAAAGGAAAGGGAAAGGGAAGAAACAAGAAGAAAACAAAACAAAACAAAAAGAAAAGAGAGAAGAGAAGAGAAGAGAAGAGAAGAGAAGAGAAGAGAAGAGAAGAGAAGAGAAGGAAATTTATTCACCAGTTATGCTCTTAATATTGATCGATACTACATGAACCTACATTACAAGTGAGCCAGGGACTCACAGTTGTAATCCTACCTACTCAGTAGGCTGAGATCTGAGGATTATCACAGTGGAAGCCAGTGGGCAGGAAAGTCCGTGAGACTCTTAGCTCCAATAAACTACTCAGAAAAAGCCAGAAGTGGTGTTGTGGCTCAAGTGCTACAGCACTAACAGGGACAGTGCCTAGGCTCCAAGTTCAAGCCCCAGGATTAGGGGGGAAAAGTGATAACCGTAAAACACGTATCAAATGTGATAAATTCACCTCAAAACCTGATCTTACAAGATGTTCTCGTACAATGTCAACACTGGTGGCATTATTTAAATGCCTAAGGCTTCTAATACGTGTGAGCTTTAGGGACAGCATCCAGGCCCTAAGTTCAAGCCCCACAACCAACAACAACAATAACAAATCATAGGTTTGATGAATGCATTGCTTATGCCCGTAACACTAGCTATTCAGGATATAGAATCAGGAGCACCACTGTTGCAGGCGAGACTAACCAAGACAAAAAGTTAATGCGACTCCGTATCTCAATCAATAAAAGCTGGGTATACCTGTCACCCAATCTACTCAGCAGTGGATAAGAGGATTATGGTCCAAGCCAGTCTGGGCATAAATGTAAGAACTGTTTGAAAAATAATTAAAGCAAAAATGCTGCATCAAGTGGTAGAGCAGCTGCCTTGGCTACACAAGGCTCTGAAGATCAAAGCCCAATACTGCTCCCTGAAAAAAAAAAAAAAAAAGGTTTTAAAATCAACTTTTTGAACTTCAAAAAGTTAAATCCTGTTGGTGCCCTGCAACTTGTATATACACTTCTCTAATTCAGGGAGGGGAAGGGGAAAAAAAACGAAATACTTAAATAAGGATACAGGATGACCCATTGCAACAATGAGATGTACAAAACACTGTTGAAAACAAACTTTACAACTCGGAGGTGGGGGGGAATAGTTGTTGTGGAGGTGGGAGGAAGGGATGGTAGGAGGAAAAACAAAGGAAGCGGCAGCAATGCTCAATAGGACATGTACTCATTACCTTGTTCATATAATTGTAATCCCTCTGTACAGTATTTTTACAATAAAAAATGTACAAAAATAAAATAAAATAAATAGTTTAGGACAACACCAAAAAAATAGTTAAATCCCAACTCTACATTGAGCAAGTTTTTAATGCATGAATTCTGATTGTGAACTTATTTAAAATTATCAAATTAGAGAGTCAAGTTCTTACAAATTGCACCAATGATTACTATACCACTAGCTACATTATCATCAACAGCATCATCAGGAGGAATACTCTGTACCACCTCCACCATCTCTATCATGATTTAACACTACAACTAGATAAAAATCACTACCAGTGATCATAAATGAAAGCCTTTTAAATATCTGACAAACCCGGGCTGGGATGTAGCTCAGTGGCAAAGCGCTTTCCTAGCAAGTGCAACGTCCTTAGTTCGACCCCCAGTACCAAAAAAGAAAAGACAAAAAAAAGTACAGGTAAAAAAAAAAAACCCAAACAAAAAATCTGACAAACCCAAAATTACATCCTACAGAAACAAATCTCATACTGACAACAGATAAAACACATTGATTATCTTAAGTGTAGTCTTCATCCCTAATTACAATGCAGGAGTGAAAACAACGTTTATTTTCTCTTTCTAGCTGCAAGTCCAGCCTTACACAAAATTTAAAATTTCTGAAATTTCAGCCTTTATTCATTTTGTCTTTTGCATTCTTATCTAGAATCTACTGTCTTATATGTATCTAAGCATTACTGTGTCCACACTGTAATACTACTAAGATCCTAACAGGAAATACTACCTGCAAGCCTACTATGAATCCTAATGTGTTCCCTTAAGACTTAAGGGTCACAAGCCTATATCTACTACAACCAAAACTTCCTGATTTCAGTAAGGTGTCAGGAGGAAAGAAATTGAATTGTATGACTTTACTTAGCAAACCATCTGGTTTTTGTTATATTATTATTACTGTTTTCAAAAAGACATTTGTAAACATTTTTTCCTAAGTAAAATACAATGAAATTGCCTTTAAAGACACAAAGAATCATTCGCTTATTTTATACCTTACTTAAAGTCTGTATATTTCTATAGACAGTATGTCCATAGAGATCATGTGGGTTTAATATTTTCAGCTTTATGCTTTCCTACAAACAAGTAAAAAAGAAAAATAGATGCTCAAATAGTACTGACATTTTCACAACGATTTAATTTTGAGTAGCATCAAAAATTCCATAATGAAGGCTAGAGAAAGCATAAAAACCCTGGGTTGAGAGTATATAAATAGGGAAATGCAAAAATCTCAAAAGTAATAGCATATTAAAATTAATCTCCAATCCTACTAATCACTGGATGTTTTGGTCCTCTCTTCAATGCTTATAGCTAAACAGTCACAATCTACCAAGATTGGCCAAAGGACCATAGTGGTCTCTAGGTATGTCTTTCAGTCTCTAAATGCATTCACTAAAGCACACACTGTAGTAGGTAGCTAAGGATACATCTAGTGACACAGTACTTGTGTAGTATGATTGAAGCCCTAGATTTAATCCCCATCTCCACCAAAAAAAAAAAAAAAAAAGAGGGGCTGGGAAGGTGGCTCAGTGGTAGAGTGCTTGCCTTGCATGCATGAGGCCCTGGGTTCGATTCCTCAGCACCACATAAGAAAAAAGAAA
>NW_012269160.1:6386-9376 GCF_000151885.1 Dipodomys ordii
CTTTGGTGGGGGGGGGGGAGGATGGGAAGGGATGGGAAGGGGAAACAAAGGAGGAGGCTACAATGCTTGATAAGAAATGTACTCATTATCTTGCCCTTGTAATTGTAACCCCTCTTATTTTCACACTATAAATAAATAAATAAAAGATGATGTAAAATGAAATAAACCCCAAGATATGGACACACAAAAAAAAAATACTCAAGCCGGGGGCTGGTAGCTCATGCCTTTAATACTACCCACTTATGACTGAGATCTGGATAATCTGATTCAAAGTCAGCTAAAAAGAAATGTTTGCAAGAATCTACCTGCAAAATAACCAGTAAGAAGCAGAGCATGCTCAAGTGGTAGATCACTAGCCAAGTAAGCAACCGAAACAGGTCAAGATCCTGAGGTTAAACTCCAATATCAGAAAAATGAAACAGAACAAACATACTTTTGGTGAAGTTAAAAGTAAATAAATAAAACAAAAACATTAACACAGAATTAAAGAGAATGTTTACAAATCATATACCAGAAATAAGAGATTATTCAAACTGGTACTGATGGCTCACTTCTGTAATCCTAGCTACTCAGAAGCACTAAGATCTAAAGATTGTGGTTCAAAGCCAGCCCAGGCAGGGAAGTCTTAGGACTCTTAACTCCAATTAAATGAGAGAAGGGGGGCATGGAGGGAGAGAAGGGGGAGAGAGTGAAAGCCAAAAGTGAAGCTACAGGAGAGGGAGAGGGAGAAGGAGAGGGAGAGCCAAAAGTAAAGCTAAGCCCTTTAAAAAGCTCAGAAATAACACCCAGGTGCTGAGTTCAAGCCCAAAAACCAACACAAAAAAGAGACAGTCAGAGAGAAAGAGAAAGATTATCCTAGTCCACTTGGGCCTCTATAACAAAATATTCTTTACTGACTCAAATTACAATTTTAGCATACAGGGCAATTATTTGAGAAATTATTACCTCAAAAAGAAATTTAGGTTTTGTTTCACATCATATTGGTTTCATGTTTGGAGGGTATAGAGCACTGAGAATACAGAACTAACAAGAATTAGCCTTAAGAGCTATGTAAATTGTGAATGAATAAAATATCATTTTAATGATCAGTTTGCCTTAGAGCCCCAATAAAAACATGTAAAATACTGTGCATCATGTCAAAGATTTTGGTTTTGAAGATACACGGAGGCTTATTACTTGTTCCATCTTTGTTGTTTCTGCTGAGCATCTTAGATTTTTTTTTTGGCTTGGTCTGATTGTATGCATTATTTTCTTTTCAAATTATATTCTTTACATTATTTCCTTTTATTAAGAAACACATTTAGATAGGCCTTTTATCCAATATTTTGTGTTGAAAAACCAAACCAACAGATGATTTGCTCCATTCAAAAACATATGTGTCAGTACTTCCTAAGTATACTAATACCAACTTGCTGTGACCATCTCCATCATCTACAAAGCCACTATCCCAGGTTCACTTCCAGGATGGACATATATGACTGTTGAGCCATGTGGCCTGCCCTACATTACACCTTTTATAAAATATTTTATGACATGTCTAATAAATGTAGTTTCACTCAGACAGCAGACAATGAACACATCAACCTTTTCCATGGCAAGAAACTAAATTCATACTTTTACTGGCTTACTACTAAGTTCAGTCCCAAATTAAAAAACCAACAAAATTTTAAAAAATTTGGGGCTGGGAAGGTGGCTCAGTGGTAGGGCGCTTGCCTTGCATGCATGAGGCCCTGGGTTCGATTCCTCAGCACCACATAAGCAAAAAGAAAAAAGCCGGATATTGCACTGTGGCTCAAGTGGTAGAGTGCTAGCCTTGAGCTGAAGAGCTGAGGGACAGTGCCCAGGCCCAGAGTTCAGGCCCCACGACCAGACCCAAAAAATAAAATAAAATAAAATAAAAATTTAAGGAAAAAAGGAAGACACATACTGAGCTGAAAATGATCAATCACTTCAATATGGCTGCAAAGGACAGAGTTTTAAAAGCAAAGTGCAGCCGGGCGCCAGTGGCTCACACCTGTAATCCTAGCTACTCAAGAGGCTGAAATCTGAAGATCACAGTTCAAAGCCAGCACAGGCAGGAAAGTCCCTCAGACTCTTATCTCCAATTAACCACCAGAAAACCGAAAGTAGCGCTTGGGGCTTAAGTGGTAGAGCACTCACCTTGAGCTGAAGAGCTAAGGGACAGCACACAGGCCCAGAGATCAAGCCCATGACCAACAATAAATAAATAAGAAAGCATTCCAGTCTCCATCTCAAAGAATCTAGCAAGCCCACTAAAATATTAATGTACCAAGTAAAACAGTTAAGCAATGCTTCTTGTGAAAAAAGAGTTAATTTCTATAAATTGAAAACCTAAGAACACTAAAATGTCAAAAACATAAGCCAAAAGTCCTATACACACATCAGCTCTTCAATGTGAAGTTATTTTAGATACTTACCCAAGTCGTCCTAACATCTCAAGTTCAGGAACTTGTGGTCCACATGTCTCTATCTGCAATGGCTGGTATTCATATAGAGCTTCTTCCAGCTTATGAATAGGTGCTAATGAAATATGTTGGCCCTGTCAGAAAAAAATTAAGGAAATGCCTTTTAGTATTACTTTCATCTTGTTAAGTATTTGCATTTATATTAAAGATGTAATAAATTACTTACTTTAAATAATACACATGGGAACTGTAGGGAAAAACTGGGAAAGAGTGAGGGAAAGGGTGATATTGTCCAAAAAGAAAAATGTACTCATTACCAGACTTATTACCAGACTTATGTAACTGTAACACCTCTGCACAGTAGATATATAGTATATAGTGTGTGTGTGTATATATATATATATATATATATATATATATGTAGTGTTTACCACTACATTGTCTTGTTTTTATTGAATATTATTTTTGCTGAAAAACATTTCAGCTTTTGAAAATACCTAGCTGGGGGCTAGTGTGTGTGTGTGTGTGTGTGTGTGTGTGTGTGTGTGTGTGTGTATAGTAACA
>NW_012269161.1:0-5200 GCF_000151885.1 Dipodomys ordii
GAGGAGAAGGGGGCGGAGCCTCCAGAGCCAGAGCATCCTCAGAGAGGAAGGGGGCGGAGCCTCCAGGACCAGAGCATCCTCAGAGAGGAAGGGGGTGGAGCCTCCAGGACCAGAGCATCCTCAGAGAGGAAGGGGCGGAGCCTCCAGAACAGGTGCACTGTTCTTATTTTATGAGAAGAATAAGTTCAGGTGTTCTATGGATCGGGGCAGGGAGGTGGATATAATGAAGCACACTGCATTGTCTGTCTGGACCAGCCAAGGAATTTGTATGCCTCCTCTAAGAAAATGATAAAAATTGAAGACAATACTTACGTTAATTAGCCAGTGTTGATCACTACCCTAGGAGGGTACGAATCAAAACATCACATGGGGCCTCATAAATATGTACAAATATTATGTGTGGATTGAGATCAGATTTTTTTTCAAAGAAAGATGGAAGCTGATACTTAACCAGGGCTAAATCCTAAACTAAAGACCAAGAGCGGGGGGGGGGGAATGGAGAGGAAGAAGAGGAGGGAGAGGGAGAGGGAGGGAGGGAGGAAGGGAGGGAGAGAGAGGGGGAAAGGGAGAGGGAGAAGAGGAAGGAGAGGGAGAGGGAGGGAGGGAGGAAGGGATGGAGGGAGGGAGGGAGGGAGGGAGAGAGAGAGCGAGAGAGCGCTAATTGTTCCAGTAAAATAACCAAATGCTGGGTGACCTGAGAATTGTGTTGAAATCAGGTACACTTGCTCTCACGGCAGGAAGCAGACAGTGAAATAGCGCTTTGCTCCATGCTCTGAGGGAGATCGGGAAAGAGATGGCCAGCAACTGATTAGGTCAAAATCACATCCCTATCCACCACAGCTATTGACAAGCATGCATGAGAGCCAAGGGTTTCCCGTCATCCCCAGTCTCACCAGCAGCCTGGTTGCTGTCTAGCCTAATGAGGGAAGGATTCATACAGAGAGCAGGGAGGAAGAGAGTCCCTTCCCTTCAGCTGGCAGTCAGACTCACTGTTGCATAAAGCACCACCTCTGGGAAGAAGAGTTGATGCTTAAACAGCTGTGGAATCTGGAGAAGCAAACAGCCTAACTAGGCTCTCCTTGCAAAACTGGGGCTTATTAGACGAAGGAGAAAGCAAGATCCTCTTTGCCAATGTCTAAAGGAATAAAAAAAAAAAGATTGTTTTAACAACTGAGCACTGTTTGGCTGTAGGTGGTTTTTTTGAACTTTAACACGCAGTGCAATTTTTCTCCAGCTGCTAAGACACAGGCAGAAAATACCTTAAGAGTTGCCCTTGCAAGAGTTGCTTGTGAATTAGTCTAAGGGCCTGCGTCTATTGTACAGATTAGGAGATAAAAGCCAAAGGAGTAACATTACCTTCTTCTTCAAATTCACAAAGCTGATCAGTGATGTGGCTGAATTTTCAGAGGAGCCGATGCGATTACATTGTTCTTTTTCCTAAAAGACAGGCCGGGCCTGTAGATGTGACTTCAGTGGTAAGGCCCCTCTCTAGCCAGAGTGAGGCAATGAGTTCCAGCCCCAGTGGCACCAAAGAAAACAGAGCAAAAGAGATGTTTAGGCCGAAGCAGGGTGGCTCAAGGGTGCTGCAATCTCAGCTCTGTGGGAGGTAGAGGGAGGAGGATCAGGATCTGAGGCTGACACCTGGGCCAAAGCAGGAGACTGATCTGAAGAATAACTAAAGCCAAAAGAGAGGGAGGTGTGGCTCAAGGGTTTTGCCTAGCAAATGTGAGTGAAGCCTGAGTTCAATCTCAGGAAGTGTGTGTGTGTGTGTGTGTGTGTGTGTGTGTGTGTAGTGTGGAGAGAGAGAGAGATCTTGTCAATCAGAATACCAATCAAGTAGAATACCAAAGTGGGATTGAGCATCATTGTTTTTAACATCTCCCAGATGGGGTAAAGTCGCTGTTGGAAATGAGGCACTCCAAGGTTACCATGCACACAGCTAACCAGGGACTGCCGTCAAGTTACAGGACTGGCCTGGTTTGGTGGGTCCAGGGTCTGTCTGAGAGGCAACATTTCTAAGACATCCCCAGGACTTGCCGGTGCTATCTGGGCAGTAGAGGGGAGGAGGAGAGGAGGTCCGGGGTCTATGCTGTCACAAGTGAGGTTCCAGAACTTTGGTGGGTGTAAGAATGACCTGGGATGCTAATAATGAACCCAGTCCCTAAGCTTGTTAAAGTGGAACAGGACCTTGTGAAGGCTTCAGAATTTATAACCAGTCCCCAACACTCTCTGTCCATTGGGAGCTTCCGGAACATACAAGAAACCCAAGCCCCACCCCCACCCACAAAGATTGTGCTTTAATTGAACTGGAGACCCGTGATAGGAGTGTTAAACAGTTCCCAAGAGACCCTGCCAGCCAGCTAAGTGGTGAATTACTGATAGAGGTAGCAGTTACCAATTTGCCCAATAAAAAGAATAGCAGGTGGGGTTTGTTTTTTTTTGGCTATTTCCCAGACATTGTAAATTTTAGTTGATGTAAAAGTAATCTAGGTCCTGTCCTTAGTCCTTGATTAAGAAAGATCAGAAATAAATGCTGAGTATGAATACAGTGATCCCAAAAGGGTCCTTCTTTCCTTCCTTCCATCTTTCCTTCCTTCCTTCCATCCTTATTTCCTTCCTTCCTTCCTTCCTTCCATCTTTCCTTCCTTCCTTCCATCCTTCTTTCCTTCCTTCCTTCCATCCTTCTTTCCTTCCTTCCTTCCTTCCTTCTTTCCTTCCTTCCTTCCTTCCTTCTTTCCTTCCTTCCTTCCTCTCTCTCCTTCCTTCCCTTCTTCCTCCATCTCTCCTTCCATCCTTCCTTCCTCCCTTCTTCTTTTCTTTTGGTACTAGGGCTTGAACTCAGGACCTAGGTGTTAACCCTGAGGATTTTTTGCTCAAGACTAGCACTCTTCCGTTTGAGCCACAGTTCTATTACTGGATTTTTTTCAGGTTAATTGGAGATAAGAATGTCATAGATTTTCCTGCCTAGGCTGGCTTTGAACCACCATCCTCATATCTCAGATACCTGAATAGCTAGGATGACAGACATGAGCCACCCAGACCCACAACCTCAATTTGAATCAGGAGGAGAAGACCAGACAAACCCCCAATTGAGGGGCTTCAAACAAGAACTCCAGGCCAGTTCTCTTCAAAATTGTCAACGTCAAGGGAAAACAAGCCGTCGTCACAGGGCAAAGACTAAGATGCGAGGACGGAAATCATTGTGGCTCCAGATACCAGGTCCTGGAGCAGGACTTTCTCATTGGTGGGAAAAGCTAATGGAATATAAAGCAAGCAGAGTCAGTTAATAGAAATGTAGCAACCTCGTCTTTCGTTTTGATGAATGTATTATAGTTATGAGACAGAGTAACATTAGGGAGAATCATATGAAAGATATTTAGGATAGTCTCTTTGCAAAATTACCACCTCAACTCCAGAATTATTTCAGAACAAAAATTGTATTGAAAGTGTGACATTTCCTAGCATTCATCTTCATGGTAGTTCAGGAGAAAAACACTTCCTCCTTTGATTCTATTATTTTAGTGAGGTTGAGAAGGACTTTTCCCAAAAAGGTTTAAGAAGTTATGTTTTCAATACTGTTTGCAACAATTCTACAGAGGTAAACATAGAAACACAACTTTGCTGTTAAGACCACTGTGTTTTTGTTTTTGTTTTTATTTTGCTATTGTGGGTTTTTCTTTTGGTTTGTTTTGTCTTGCTGTTACAAAGTTTTGAACTCAGGGCCTTCTACCTGCTTGGCTGATACTCTACCGCTTGGATCACATCTCCAGCCCAACTATTTGCTGGTTCTTTTAGAGATGGGAGTCTTGAACCACAATTGTCCAGATCTCAGCCTCCTGTCTCTAGGATGAGAAGTCAGCTGAAATTACACACGACATTATCAGTTGTCTCTCTTATCCCATGATTTTCTTCAGAACCATCAGCTTGTCACATTTGATTTCCAGTTCATCCTCTGTCTTTTTCTCCACACAATGTGTGTGTGTGTGTGTGTGTGTGTGTGTGTGTGTGTGTGTGTGTGTGTGTTCATTCTCTGAGCTGGTATTTCAAGGAGAATGTCATAGCTTTTTCCTGGATAAAAGGAATCCCATATCTTTTTTGTCTGCTGAAAAAAAAATCCTTCTCAGTTCCCAAGTGGATAGTGGCCCCTTTGGAGAGGCTGCCCACACGTCTGTGTTCAGGTCCAGTCTTCATCATTCTCCAGCCCTGAGCAGAAGAGCCACACACCCCTGCACACTGAGTGAGGGGTCCCTGTGGGACACTAGTAACACACAGGCAAAGAGCAGGCAGAGGGGGATAGGGCTGTCAGAAAGCACACGGTCCCAGATGAGGGGAAACTGAGGCTGGGGACACAGAAAGGAGAGGGAATGGGCTAGACACAGCACCTTCACTCATTTCTTTACCCCACTGTGGAAGAGATTGTTACAGGATGCAAACCTGATCACGTCCCTCGCTCTCTACATCCTCTTCCTTCCAGCCCTCTATGAGTTCCATTCTCATGGGAAATTCTACACAACCACGAACTGTCATGGCAAAGACCCATGTTTCTGCTGTTTCTATGACCCCCATGCCTTTGTCATTGACTTCACTCCACTATGGCCTCTTATGTCACCTGTGAGCAGAGGGGCGGCACTGGGTCCTGTCCTATGTCAGTGCCTCTGTCCTTGCTTGTCTTTGTGTGTCTGAACCACTGGCTCCATCTTATCTCTCAGCCCTCACCCAAGTGGTCCCTTTGTAGAGAGGCCCACCCCCAAGCCCCCATGGAGTATAATTCCAGAGCACATTCCACCATCTGCACATGCTTCTGTTTTACACAGGCCCCTTACTGCAGGGAAGCTGTATAAGAATTGAGACTGGGCCATCTGGTTTATCTCTGGATCTGTAATGTGCGACCCTGACAAGAGATTCCATAGTTTACTGAGCAGGAAATGGTGGCCTGTAATCCTAGAGGCGGAGTTGTGCGGATAGTGGTTCAAAGTCCGCCTGGGCAGGAAAGTCCGTAAGATTCTTCATCTTGAATGAACCACTAAAAACCAGAGGTGGAGCTGTGGCTCAATAGGTAGAGCCTTGAAGGAAAAAGCTAAGAGACAAAGCTCAGGTCCAGAACTATCTATCTATCTATCTATCTATCTATCTATCTATCTATCTATCTATCTATCTATCTATCTATCTATCTGTCTGTCTGTCTGTCTGTCTGTCTGTC
>NW_012269161.1:5250-7127 GCF_000151885.1 Dipodomys ordii
ACTAAAGCTACCAGCACAACTATGTTTATCACAGCATTATTGTCCATAGCTAAGATATGGAACCAACCCACATGACCCTCAGTAGATGAATGGCTCAATAAAATGCAGCACGCGCGCACGCACACACACACTCACACACACACACACACAATGGAATTCTATGCCTCCATCAGAAAGAGTGACATCGCCCCATTTGTTAGGAAATGGAAAGACTAGGAAAATTATACTAAGTGAAATTAGCCAGATCCAAAGAAACCTAGGTCCCATGGTTTCCCTTATTTGCAATAACTAGTATATGTCTAGGATAACCTTACCAGACAAGTGGAAAAGGTCAAAAGCTATGCAGATATGACCATATAAGGTGATACTAAGTGAAATGAACCCCAAGATACAAGAGTGTTTATCTTTGTTGCTGTTGTTTTTGATGTTCGTATAATGTACTATGTGATTTCCTTTGTTTCTTTCATAGGTTCTTCCTTATTGGTATAACCCCTGTTTTCACTGCATTTGATTCTGGTACCCTGCATCATATATACATTTTTCTAATTTGGGGGAGGGGAAGGGAAGTAACAAAACACTGGAACAAGGATATAGGCTGACCCATTGTAACAATGAGATGTACATGACACTATGTTAAAAATAAACTCTACAACTTGGGGTGGGGAAGGGAAGATTGGGGAGGTGGGGAGGGAAGGGATGGTAGGGGAAAAACAGAGGAAGGAGTAACAATGCTCAAGAGGAAATGTACTCATTAACTGACTCATGTAACTGTAACCCCTCTGTACAGAATCTTTACAATAAAAATATATTAAAAAATCTGCTGTCTGGTACTTTAAAGACAGAGGGTGAGGATGCCATATACTGATAGCTCACACCTGTAAATCCTGGCTACTCAGGAGGCCGAGATCTGAGAATCATAGTTCGAAGCTAGCTTGGGCAGGAAAGTCTGTGAGACACTTATCTCCAATGAACCACCTAAAGGCTGGAAGAGGAGCTGTGGCTCAAGTGGTACAGGGCAAGTCTTGAGCCAAAAAAAAAAAAAAAGCTCAGAGACGGTATACAGGTCCTGAGTGTAAGCCCCAGCCAGGCACAAAAGAAGAGTCAATACACACATCGGAGGACTCTACTGTTAGATCTGAACCAGAGAAATCGCTGTAGAAGGTACAGTGCTGCAGACGGCTTTGCCCCGAGAACAGGGCTCCACTATCCTCCACACTTCCAGGTCATTCTTAGCAGTGTATGTACACAGAGGAACCTGAAAAGAAGCAGCCTGGGGTGACACTGGAGGAGAACCCGAAGAAAGCAGCGTCGCTCAGTGGCTTGGAGAGGAAAGAGGCTTCCAGAAGAAATCAGCGTTGCCACATTCTTGGGAAATGCAAAGTAGGATGTAAGCCCAGGTGTCCCTGGAGTTTGCAATAAGATGAGGGGTGGAGGGGGGGCGGTAATGAGGCTTTCCAACATTGCCAAGGAAATTGCAGGAAGAGAAATCCAGAGTAGACAGTGTGTCTGTGGGTTTGCCTGAGGGTGGTGGCTCACCCCTGTAATCTCAGCTACACAGAAGGTGGAGGTTGGGAGGGTCGTAAAATCAGCTCAGGCCAAATAAATAAATTAAATAAACATATGTACATAAATAAATAAAGTGGTAGTTCATGTAAACAAATAAGACTGGCATGTTGCTGCATATCTATTCTCCCAGCTATGCTGGGGTTGATGGTAGGGTGATTATGGTCCAGGTTGGCTTCAGGAAAAAATAAAAATGCATGAAACCATTTGTTAAAAATAGGGGCTGGGAAGGTGGCTCAGTGGTAGAGCGCTTGCCTTGCATGCCTGAGGCCCTGGGTTCGATTCCCCAGCACCACATAAGCAAAAAGAAAAAA
>NW_012269162.1:0-1084 GCF_000151885.1 Dipodomys ordii
GCTCAAAGCCAGCCCAGGCAGGAAAATCTGTGTGTGACCCATCTCCAAGGAACCAGCAAACAAGCAGAAGTGGAGGTCTGGCTCAAGGGGGTAGAATGTTTAGTTTTGAGTGAAAAAGCTAAGGAACAGGGCCCAGGTGCCCTGTACTCCATACAGGCACAAACAAACAAATACATTCAATTAGATGCCGATTCTTTATTTGCCTCCCTTTTAGTTTAGCATCCCACATTCTGTGTGGCCATGAACGCAGCCTTAGCAGAGTGAGGATCTGGGAGGGGGAGGGGCAGAATTGCACAATGGGAAGAGGAAGCCATAGCCACATCCGACTGTGCACATGTACCGCTGTGCCTTTGGTGTGTGTTGGGGGGGGGTGGCGAGGGCATCAGCCATGCAGGGGTTGTACTGCCGCATCGTTGCATTACTGCAGATCCACACATGCTGCACAGCTGCCTGAGCGGGCCGGATGCCTGGTTGCATGCCCTGTGGTTGCAGGGTTGCAGGGCTGCAAGGCTGATGGTGATCCCTGCACTGCCAGCCCTCCCTTACTGGGATAACCATAACCATGCTTGCCCATGGGCCGGGATACAAGCTGGCTCTTCATGCAGTGGTTGCGGCTGCTCCCTTGGCTGCGTGAATCTCCGTGGGACTCAGGCAAGGCCAACTCTTGGAGGAGTAGCATCTCCTCCTTGACCCTGTTTCCAGGCACGCCGCAATGCGATGTTTGCAGAGCGAGCTGCCAAAGGGCCTGCTTCCTCCAATCAGAGGTCCAAGGGCGGACACCGAGGGCAGAGGGGAGAAGGCTCTTGTTCTTCTGGTGGGCCTGCTGCAGAGACAGCGGCCTTATCAACGCCAGTGTCCCAGCATTTGTCCTTTGTGGATGCCAAGGAGGAGGGCTGAAACCTTTTCTACAACTACCCAAAGAGACCCGATGAGAAGAGAAGCGTGAGCCGGGCACTGGTGGCTCACGCCTGTCATCCTAGCTACTCAGGAAGCTGAGATCTGAGGATCGCGGTTCAAAGCCAGCCTGGGCAGGAAAGTCTGTGAGACTCTTATCTCCAATAAACCACTAGAAAACCAGAAGTGG
>NW_012269162.1:5264-6061 GCF_000151885.1 Dipodomys ordii
GAATCTGTATAGGGTTTGTATGAAGGCAAGCGATGCAGGCCGCAGCTTGCCTGGTTCATACAAAAGGATTTCAATCTCAGAGGATGAATGATAGCGTTGCTATTTCTGAGACTTCACAGAATAATTCATTTCAGTGATTTCTTCCAATGGCAGGTCAACCATCATCAGATTGGTTCCCTGGGCCCAGAAATTAATCCATATCTTTTTCTATCAGTAAGAATCTCTTTGGAATAAGTCACCAAACATTTATTTTTTAATTCAGACTCATCTATGTTAAAGATTATTATCGGGAAGTCCTGGAAAACAGCTGAGAACACCACTGTAGGACCATATTTTAATTTGCCTTGTTTGCAGATTGCCACACTTCTGTGCTCTAGCGCAGAGCTCGAACTAAAGACAGGTCTTTGAGTTGATTAATATAAATGAATTCACCTGGAGGAGCATAGAGCTGCAGTTTTCCTTTGTCAAATGCATGCTTGATCTCAACAAAGAAGTCGAGAAATGATACTGTGAATCCGCTTTTGATTGTGATAAGTGATTAAAAAATACTAGATGTCAGCCAAATACAATGGCTCATGACTGTAATCCTAGCTACTCAGGAGGCTGAGACTGGGAGAGGAGCTTCACTCAAGACCACCTAGGCCAAAGGAAAAAGAAATCTAGAAGCTTTCATATCCACCAGTAAGAAGCTGGGCACTTGTCATCCTTGCTATTTGAGAAGGATAAATAGGAGGATCACAGGTTAGGACAGACCAGGAAAAGGGCAAGACCCTATTTGAGAAATAATGAAAATAAAA
>NW_012269163.1:0-3490 GCF_000151885.1 Dipodomys ordii
AAAAACAAAGGAGGCAACAATGCTTGATAAGAAATGTACTCATTACCTTGCTCATGTAACTGTAACTCCTCTGTACAGTAGTTTCACAATAAAAACCTTATTTAAAAAACTAATTAAGGAAGTGGCGATGTGGCTCAAGTGGTAGAGCGCTAGCCTTGAGCTAAAGAGCTGAGGGACAGTGCTCAGGCCCAGAGTTCAAGACCCACGACGGAGAAAAAAAAAAGTCTCATTTCCTGAGGGGAAAAAAAAACTAATTAAAATGCAATGAAAATTCTATAAATTTCATATTCTTCATTAAATATTAGTGATATATATTAGAAACTATAATAAAGGTTTGGCAAGTATAATTAACTATACTTATCTATAAAAGTATATTATTTTAGGAAAAATCATCTTACATTATATGTCAATTCTATTGTTTTTCTATTTTTCATATGCCCAACATACTTGGACTTAGGTATATAAGTTTTGGATAATATTTCCCACAGATGAATTTTTTTTTGTATTAGTATCTTTTGAAATAGGCAGTATTTTAATTTGATAGAGCACAATTATTTTTCTTCAGTATTATACTTGAATTTTACCAAGAAATCGTCTAAATCACAGGCATGTAATTTTTGCTTTACACATTCTCATAGACATTTTATACTTTGTAATAAATGTAGATCCATGATTGTTTTGAGTCAAATTTTATGAATTGTGTAAAGTATAAAATTAATTTATTTTGCATGCAAATATCTCATGTTTCTAGAGAAGATTTCTAGTCGTGGGTACTTTTCTCTGGTTTTTTGCACAAGGCTGATACTCTGTTGTTTTTTGAAATTCATTGTAAAGTTGATGCACACACAGGTTACGGTTATTTGATTGAAGTAATGAGTATATTTCCTCTACTTCCACTCTCTATCCCTGACTCTCCTTTCCTCCAAGTTGTAAAGTTCATTTTCAATGTGGTGATGCTCTATTCTTAAGCTAGAACTACATTTTCAGGGTGTGTGTGTGTGTGTGTGTGTGTGTGTGTGTGTGTGTGTGTACAGAACTTTACTGCTCCAGCTAGCTTTAAACACAATCCTCATGTCTCAACCTTCTGAGTAGCTAGGATTATATTCATGAGCAGGTTAATTGGCTCTAAAACCTTTTGATTTTACTTATTTTTGATTTTTACTTATTTTCAAAGTTAATAATAGCCTTAACAATATAAACATTTATATTTCAGAATTATTTCATTGTTAAAATTACATATTTAGAAAAACATTCTTTATCATAAAATTTTTGCTAGTTTAAATTATTAATTTAAATTTGAAATTAGCAGCATACCATTCTGTATTGAAAATTTACTGAATATTCATCATAATATTATTATGCTCTACATTCTGACCTAGGAATCCATAAGTCTAAATGTATATACTTGATATTTTTCCAGTTATTATCTTCAAATTAATTACACTTATTTTGCATTAGTAATTTTCAAGACTAATTGCATGGTAAGATTTTGTTTTAATTTCTCTGCTCAGGTTCATGTTTGATAAGAGAAGATTTTCTTTACATTCAATATTTGTTTTTCATTCTAAAAATCACAGGTTAAAGTAGGTTAACAAATACACACTTGCATGACACATATTCTCACATTGAGCCCTCTATCTATTTGGAATTATTTTTAATTTAATTTTTATTGTAAAGGTGATATACAGAGGGGTTACAGTTACATAAGTCAGGTACTGAGCACATTTCTTTGTAAACAGTGTTACCACATCTTTCATTTTGCTCCCACTTTTCCCCCTCCTGTCCCCCGCTCCCCCCAGACATGCTGGCCAAGTTGCAAAATTCCTTTCCAACATAGTGCCTACTGAGTTTCACTGTTGAATTTCTGTGATTCTTCTTCCCTTCCCCAAATCAGTTAAACTTATGTACAAGACAAAACATATAGAAATCAAAAACTATGTCAACAGGGAATAAATAAAAGGAGAAAAAAGAAAGAAAAAAACTGCAAAGAGTATGATTAAAAAGAAAACATCTCTTGTTTCCATTTCTTGTTCATTTCTATAAGCATCATTTTATATGGCCATATGCACATAGATATTGAGCCTTTGTGATCCTCTCCTAAAAATATCCTCCTTTGCTCTCAGTGTGTGGAATTTGTTTTAAAAAGTAGATCATACAGTTGATTTGTTTTTTTAAAGTATATATATATATATATATTCATTTGCGACATATTTTGAAACACCAGTAATAATGAAATAATATTGTAATTAAATATAGAAACTAGTTAATTGATTATTTGCTCAGTGCTTGCCTACAAAGTTAGGTAAAACAATTAACTAATAGTTGGACTTTATTTCATTGCTATGACACACCTGGAGAAACAGAAGCATCAACTTGACCAATGAATCAAGAATTGCTTTTAGTCCAAAGACTAAGTGCGAATTAGCTCATAGTTTTCATTGTTCAGATGATGAGATCAGATTGTTATTTCACCTGTGAAATTTACCATGATTTTTACAAGGAGTGTCAAAACACAGATGCATCTAGAGAATAGTAAAATTTTTGCTCATTTTCTTCTTACACAAAGACTTCTTTAAAGACAGGATTTGTTTTAAGAACTCACTGTTGGGCTGGCTCAGATTTTGTCAACGTCCTGGTTAGATTATTGCGAGGTGCATTCTGAGATATCTGTATCTATATTGATATTGATATGCAAATCAAGATAGAAGATAGATGAATGACAAGTATTAAATCAATATTAATTCTTCAGTGTAAAGCATATCAAAACACCAGGGACCATCCTTTTTATTTACATCCTTAGCTTCTTTACATATGGAGAGTTCTGTAATGCAACACCCTCCCTCCAACCTTCCACAGAATGATTTCATGGGTTAAACCTGATGCTAAAAGCAATTGTACAAAGACATTTGTTGAGTGTCAGGAACTACAAGTAATAACAACACTTAGTTAAAGATTATGAATAGTTTGAAGCCATGCGCCAGTGGCTCATGCCTGTAATCCTAGATACTCAGGAGTCTGAGCTCTGAGGATCATGGTTCAAAGCCAGCCTGGGTAGGAAAGTCTGTGAAACTCTTATCTCCAATAAAACACCAGAAAAAACTGGAAGTGGTGCTGCAGCTCAAGTGGTAGAGTGCTAGCCTTGAGCTGAAGAGCTTAGGGACAGTGCCCAGGCCCAGAGTTCAAACCCCAGGATGGAAAAAAAAAATATATTATGAATAGTTTGATGCACTGTGACAGAAAGTTAGTATGTATCTGGGCTACAGAATAAAATATAATACAGTAAAATAGCCTTCAAGGCTCTGGTTCTTGCCTATAATCTTAGCTACTGAGGTTCAAAACCTAGACGAGAATTTTTTTTTTTTTTTGGGTCCCGTCGTGGGCCTGAACTCTGGGCCTTGGTGCTGTCCCTCAGCTCTTCAGCTCAAGGCTAGCGCTCTACCACTTGAGCCACAGCGCCACTTCCGGCTTTTTTTCTTTTTGCTTATGTGGT
>NW_012269163.1:10494-12272 GCF_000151885.1 Dipodomys ordii
TATATATATATATATATATATATATGCACTACATTTTCTTGATCCATTCATGTACTGCGGGGCATCCGGGTTGGTTTTATATGTTAGCTATGGTAAATAATACTGCAACAAACAGTTGTGCTGGTAGATTTAGTATGGTCTTGTTTATGATCTTTCAGGTAAATGCCCAAAAGTGGATTGCTGGGACATAGAGGAGCTCTATGTGGAATCTTTTGAGGAACCTCCATACTGCTTTCCAAAGTAGTTGAACAAGTTTACACTCCCACCAACAATGCAGTAGGGTTCCCTTCTGGCCACATCTCCTCCAGCATCTGTTGCTATTAGAGTTCTTGATTATAGCCATTCTAACTGGGGCGAGGTAGAATTTCAATGTTGTTTTGATTTGCATTTCTTTTATGGCTAGAGACATTGAGCATTTCTTCATGTGTATATTGGCCATTCTTATTTCCTTTCAGAGAAGTTTCTCTTTAAGTCTTTAGCCCACTTATTTATTGGGCAGGTGCTTCTTTGAGGATTTGTTGTTGGGGGATTTAGTTTTTGAATACCAAGTATATTTTAGATATGAGACCCTTATCCATTGAATGGCTAGTGAAGATCTTCTCCCAATCTGTGGTCTTTCTATTGATCTTGCTAGCTAAGTCCTTTGGAAGAAAAACAGCCTCTTCTGTAAATGGTGCTGGAAAAATTGGTTAATCACCTGTACAAAATGAGAGCTAGATCCTTATTTATCACCCTGCACCAGAATCAACTCCAAATGGACCAAAGACCTCAGAGTCAAAGAATACCCCCTAAAACACTACAGGATGGAATAGGAGAAACCCTAGGTCTCCTTGGCACAGGCCGAAATTTTCTTAATAGAGACCCAGAAACACAACAAATCAAAGAAAGATTGGATAAATGGATTGCATGAAGCTGCAACGCTTCTGCACGGCAAAGGACATCTTTTTTAAATGACATATTTTAGTGCATTTTTCAGTGAGTAGATGGGTGTGATTCTGCTTGCCCACATCAGTCATAAGTCTGATCACTCCATTCGTCTGGACCAGTATTATCAAATTTTCTGGCTTAGGGGTGTCAGTGTGAGGAGTGACACTAAACAATCTAGTTATAGCTTAGAAAGGAAATCCCATCCATTATTGTTGTCAATAATAAATTCCTGCTCTATCAACATCTCTATTGTGTTAATTTTGCCCTCTTACCATCTTACACCTTGCCTTGAGTCTTTCTGCCTGCTATAAAAATCCTCATCTAAACCAGACACCAATGAATCAGGTCTTTAATTCTAGCTACTCAGGAGTCTGAGTTCTGAGAATCTTGGTTTGAAGCGAGCCAAGAAGGAAAAGTCCATAAATTTCTTTTTTTTTCTTTGTTGCTGTTTTTGTTTTTATTTCCTCTTGTAGTGTTTTTTTTTATTGTGAGAGTACTGTACAGAGGAGTTCCAATTACATGGGCAAGATAACGAGTAACAAGTACATTTCTTATGAAGCATTGTTGCTTCCTCTTTGTTTCCCCTTCCCATCCCTTCCCATCCGCCTCTCCCCCACCCATCCTCCCCCCACCTCACACTAAAGTAGTAAAGTTAGTTTTTAGACATAACGACTTGTACATCTCATTGTTGCAATGGGTCCACCTGTATCCCTAGTTAAACGATTTGTTTTTGCCCTTCCCCTCCACAAATTATACCAACATCAAATAAAATGAAAACAAGGGTTTTACTGTGGGGGAGGGACATACAAAGCAACAAAGAAATAATCTTATAAATCCATTAGAAACAATCG
>NW_012269164.1:0-1075 GCF_000151885.1 Dipodomys ordii
AGCGCCCAGGCCCAGAGTTCAGGCCCCATGACTGGACCCAAATAAAAAAGAAAATTTAAGCAAGAGCCCAGGACCCTGAGTTCAAACCTTAGAAACCCCACATTAACCCTCCCCTCCCCCCAAAAAAGAGATATGCAATATGTGAATTTGATTGGATCCTGGATTTAACAACCACAAGGACAAATCTTTTTAATGTAGAAGAGATATCTGGTTAGGTAAGTAGATTTGAATGTGATTGGAGATTAAATGACATTCTTGAAATGTGAACAATATAACCTATCATTATGTATATGTGGGTATGTATTCTTGTTCTTAGAGGATTAGTGCTGTTATTTTGGGATGAGGTTTCATTTAAAAGGCCTGTGACCTCCTTCCATGGGGTTCTATTAAAAAATAAAAGTGCAGTGCAAACAGTGATACAAGAAAATATGTTGGAAATGATCTGTACAACTTGGAGGGAAAGGGAGAAAAACGAGAGGGGGTAAGAGGTTAGACATGAAATGTAATCACTACTTTACTTATGTAACTATGACCCATCAGTAAAATAAAATAAAAAATTAAGTGTAGTGCAAGCTGGGCTTGTCATCTGAAGCCCACAATCCTAGCTCTTTGATTGGTGGAGATCGGGAGATTGTGGTCGGAGGAAAATCCAGGTTTAAAAAAAAAAGCCAGGCGCCTGTGGCTCACGCCTATAATCCTAGCTACTCAGGAGGCTGAGATCTGAGGATCTCAGTTCAAAGCCAGCCTGGGCAAGAAAGTCTGTGAAACTGTTATTTCCAGTAAACCACCAGAAAACAGAAAGTGGTGCTGTAGCTCAAGTGGTAGAGTGCTGGCCTTGAGCTGAAGAGCTGAGGGACAGCGCCCAGGCCCAGGGTTCAAGCCCCACGCATGACCAACAAAAGAAGAAAAAAATAGTGTGGGCTGGGAATTTGGCAGAAGAAAAAAAAATTGTGTGTTGGGCTGGGAAGGTGGCTCAGTGAGTGATTGCCTTGAATGCAGGAAGCCATGGGTTAGATTCCTCAGCACCCCATAAGCAGAAAAAGCCAGAAGTGGTGCTGTGGCTCAAGTGGTAGAG
>NW_012269164.1:3530-5433 GCF_000151885.1 Dipodomys ordii
CGTGAGGCTCTTATCTCCAGTTAACCACTCAAAAACCCAAGTGACACTGTGGCTCAAGTGGTAGAGTGCTCGCCTTAAGCAAAAGAAGCTCAGGGACAGTGCCCAGATCCTGAGTTCAAATCTCATTACTGAAAAAAAAAAAAAAAAGAGTTTCACAGATTTTCCTGCTTGGGCTGGCTTCAAACTAAGGTGCTTAGATCTCTTTTTTTTTTCTCTGTCAGTCCTGGGGCTTGAACTCAGGGCCTGGGTGCTGTCCTTGGGCTTTTTTTTTTTTAGCTAGGATGACAGGTGTGAACCATTGGCACCCAGCTTGGTCTTGCATTCTTGCTTTGTTTTTTTGTCGTTGTTCAAGGCTGATGCTCTACCATTTGAATCACACCTCCAGTTCTAGTTTTTCCTGGTTAGTTGGAGAGAAGAGTCTCTTGGATTTATCTGCCCAGTTTGGCTTTGAGCCATGATCCTCAGAGCTCTGCCTCCTGAGTAGCTAGGATACCAGCCTCTGCTTTCATTGATTACCTGTCATGGGGTGGGGGTTGCGGGGGGGTTTGCATTTCCTTTCTGACTTCCATCTCTGTAGCTGAAAAGCAGACTTGGTTTAATATATTTCTCTGGGGTCAAGATGCCCTTGAGCAGCACAATGCCCCGGCTTGCCGGGTTCTGAGTAGGGGCAGAGTTGTTTTCTGCTGGGGCTGTGCCTTGCCAGGTGCTGTGTGCTGAGTTCAGGAGCTGGAGGAGAGGAGGGGGTGGATCATGAGGGGAACTAGACAAGCAAATTCACCTTTTCTCTATGGACATTGCCAAGTCCAGGGAAGAGACAGCTTGGGGGCAGCCGGCCAGGCGGGACGGGCGGGGGTCAAAACCGTGGGCACCGGAAATGTCCTGGCACGCAAACCAAACGGGGAGGGGGGGGACCACCATCCTGTCTCCACCCTCACCCCAGGCCAGGGGAACCTGGCTCTTTAAGTGCCTGACCCTCCTCCTCCCCTTCTCTCCCCACCCTCCTCTCTCTCCCCTCCCCGCCCCCCTTTGCGTGACTGAACCTGACCCACCGCCCTGGGCTGTGCTGGGTAGCTGGGTTGGCGTGGGCCTCTTGGGCTGTTCTCACGCAACCCTGGGCACCGCACCCTGGCCATGCAGGGCGGGGATGAGCACTGACCTCTGCCCCTGCCAGAATGGAGATTGGCCACACGCAAGCTGGTCCTGAACCTCCCCTCTCCCTTTTCAACCTCCCCCCTAGGGCCTCCCCTTCCCCTTCACCCCCCCCTGCTGCCTCCACCCTCCCCCAGGACCTCATCCCCTCTCCCCGCCCCCCATCTACCCACACTCCAGTCCCAGGCCTGATTTGTTTGGAGGGGGTGTCCAGGTCCTGGGGGTCAAACTCAGTGCTTTTGAACTTGGGCTTTTGTACTCAAGGATGGTGCTCTCCTGCTTGAGCCACAGCTCCACGTGAGGCTTTTTGGTGGTTCATTGGAGATGAGTCTCACATTTTCCTGCCCAGGCTGGTTTTGAACCTCGATCCTCAGATCTCAGCTTCCTGGGTGGCTGAGATTACAAGTGTGAGCACAGGCGCCCAGCCAGGCTGCCTGTCTCCCACCCCTTAGAATGCTGGCAGCCCCCCAAGGGAACTGGCGGGGGTGTCTGGAGGGTCTCCCGGGCAGCAGCCAGTCCAAGAGACCCCAGGAGCAGTACCAACACCCTCTCCCCCCTCCTCCGCCTGCCCCCTCCCCCACCCCGTTCCTGCCCTGGGACATGGGACCAGGCGGCACCTTCCGGACAGGCTGTGACCCTGGTCCCAGGGTTGCTGGGCTTTGCACGCAAGGTGGGGGAGGGTCAGGAGTCAGGAGGTCACTGTCGGCAAGCTTGCTTGAGCCTGGACCCACTGCCTTGTAGTGGGGCGCGGGGG
>NW_012269165.1:0-1040 GCF_000151885.1 Dipodomys ordii
CCCGCCGCCCCGCCCGGAGAGGAAGGAGGTGGGGGGCGGGTTGGCGGCATCCAGGGCGCCCTCCTGGGTTGACACCGGAAGGTTCGGGGTGGGAAAGTTTCCAGCCTCTCACACCCCCCCATCCCCGGCCCCAGGGCGGCCCGCGGGGGCCCCTGAGCCGCTTGACCCCCGGGCGCCTTCCCCCGGCCCCGACAGCCTGGTGATGGATGCTTCCTGGCCTCGCCGGCCCTGGAGGTGCTTGTTTGCTTCTTCTTCTTCCCTGAGAACTCCTGAAGTGGAGGAGGAGCCCGGGGTCCACTCCAGGCTGGGGAGGAAGGGGTCACCCTCCAGGCTGCGGGGAGGGGGAGGACTGGGGGGGGGCTTGGCCTTCCCTTCCCCCATCCTGGGGTGGGGAGAGGGGGGAATGAGGCTGGGCACTCATGTGGCTCAGGCCTGCCATCCAAGGGGTTCAAAGCCAGCCCAGGCAAGGAAAGTCAGTGAGACTCTTATGTCCAGTTAACCTGCAAAAAGGCAGAGGAGGAGATGTGGTTCAAGTGGTAGAGTGGCAGCCTTAGTTCAAGCCCTTGGAATGAGCACACGACTCACCTCTGTATGCATTCTCCCCAGTGTGTACCCGGGTGTGCTTTTCACAAGAAAACCTTAGGGCTGGAGGCGCGGCTCTGGTGGTAGAGCACCAGCCCAGCAAGCTCCCAGGCCTGAGTTCAAACTCCAAACTATGTAACAGAGATGGAGGGAGCTGCCTCAGCTGCTCTGAACCTCCTGTCTCAATGTGCACAGTGGAACGGATGAAAGCTCTTGGCTTTCTCATCTGTTATGGGCTCTACATTGTCCAGTGAGAAGCAGGGTTCACTGGGGACATCTTCAGCTCCATTAGACCTGCAGGTAGACACTGCTTGATCCCCCTTCTAAGCCATAGATTATGTTGCTTGGAAAAGGGGGGGGGAAACAGGCTGGGAAGGTGGCTCAGTGGTAGATTGCTAAAAAGCTGGAAGTGGCGCTGTGGCTCAAGTGGTAGAGCACCTGCTTCCAAAGTGCGAGGT
>NW_012269165.1:3165-4647 GCF_000151885.1 Dipodomys ordii
GGCTTTTTTCTTTTTGCTTATGTGGTGCTGAGGAATCGAACCCAGGGCCTCAGGCATGCAAGGCAAGCGCTCTACCACTGAGCCACCTTCCCAGCCCCCAACTAAACCTTTTCTATTTAAACAAAAATAATTCTAATGCACCATGAGATGAAGAGATGAACCGTAGGAAAGGAACCAGCATACAGCCCATGCGGGAGGAGGGGTAGGCCACTCCTGAGGTTCGCGTGCCAGTGTGAACGGATGCCCTGACCCCCGAAGGCATCCATGACCAGTCACAGATGTTCCACAATCCAAAGGAGCCGCTGGAATAACAAAACGAAGAGTCAGAACTAAAATAAACCTACAAAGAAAATAAAACAGGATCATGAAAAATCTCATGAATCCAAAAGAATATGAAAAGAGGACAACAAAGACCAAATGGAAAAATAAATTTAAAAATATACCTATATATAGGACTGGGAATGTGGCTTAGTGGTGGAGTGCTTGCCTAGCATGCATGAAGCCCTGGGTTCAATTCCTCAGTACATAAACAGAAAAGATTGGAAGAGGTGCTGTGACTTTAGTGGTAGAGCACTAGCTTTGAGCATAGAGAGGCTCGGGACTGTGCCTAGGCCCCGAGTTCAAGCCCCAGGACTGGCCAAAAATAAAATAATGTGTCTGTGTGTGTGTGTTTGTATACACACACAAGATGGGAGAGAGACAAAAAAATAGACAAGGAATCTATTTACACGGATCTGTACAGATTATCACATTGGACCCAAACTGTGCAAACATCTAATTCATCATAAGACAAAGATTGTCAGTCTGCATAAAGTCCAAACATATGCTGTCCCAAACAACTGTGTGTTAGCTGGTCATGGTAATGTACACCTGTAAATCCCAGCAGGAGAGATGGAGAGAAAAGGATCATAGGACCCTCTCTCAACAAATAGTAATAAAAATGAAAGAAATGTGCTTTAAACATAAAGATCTTCTATACAACAGGTAACTGAAAATGGATTATAGATCTATACATAAAACCAACAATTCTAAAAGTCCTACAAGAGCCAGGCTTCGTTGTCTCATACACGTCATCCTAGCTACTCAGAAGGCAGAGATCTAAGGATCAAGGTTCAAAGCCAGTGGGGGACAAGAAAATCCATGAGACTCTCTAATCAACCACTAAAAAGCTAGAAGTAGATCTGTGGCTCAAAGGGTAGAGCGCTAGCTTTGAGTGGAAAAAAAAAAAGCCCAGAAACAGCTCCCAGGACTTGAATTCAAGGCCCATGACTGGCACAAAATGAAATTTTAAAACCCACAGCGGAAAAATTACTCCGTTCCCTGAAGTTACTCGCACCGACCACACGGTGGCATCATGGGGCCCTCAGGTACCAACCTAGGAGACCGGAAACACCTGTGCAGATATGCGGTTTACCTGTAATGAACACCCGGGAAGGGCAAACAACCCAAATGCCCACTCACGTGCGAGTGGATAACTAAGTC
>NW_012269166.1:0-331 GCF_000151885.1 Dipodomys ordii
TCTGATGGCATATTCAAGAAATTGTTGCCTAGTCCCAGGTGACAAAAATTTACTATAGAACTTTCTTCTAAAAGTTCCCTATGTTCAATGTCTATAATTCAGTCTACCGTACACTATTCATTGTGGTGGTGGTATGGTGTGAGACAGTTTTTCACAAGAGCTGTTCCAGGATGGTTTATTGAAAAAAAAATGTTCTTTCTGTATTGAATTATCTTGGCTCCTTTGTAGAAAATCAACTGACCAAAAGTCAGAGCTTGTTTCTGGGCTCTTGGCTGATGCATTTGTAATTTGATATCTTCTGGGGGGGGTTAAATATTTTTTTAATTGTCAG
>NW_012269166.1:9246-14125 GCF_000151885.1 Dipodomys ordii
CCTGAACTCTGGGCCTGGGTACTGTCCCTCAGCTCTTCAGCTCAAGGCTAGCACTCTACCATTTGAGCCACAGCGCCACTTCCAGCTTTTTTTTCCCCGCTTATGTGGTGCTGAGGAATCGAACCCAGGGCCTCATGCATGCAAGGCAGGCGCTCTACCACTGAGCCACCTTCCCAGCCCAGACTTTTGCATTCTTTCAGGAAGGAAATTTGCATCGAGAAATCCAACCAAAATTTGTGAGATTTTCTGCTATGCTTTCCCTGGGCCACCTCCTTAAAGGCCCTGCCCAGCTAAGCTCTATTCCCTTGCATACTGAGGAGGAAGACATTCTATATGATACCCTGTTCTCTTACTGCTGGTTGGCCTAGGGATGGACAACTGGTTCCAGCTGGACCAATGGAATCATTCCCTGGGGTTAGGACCCTGAGCCTCCTTCCTTTGGTCTGGGGTTTAGTAAACTAGCAATTATAGAACTACCCCCCACACTTACCTCCATTGAGCACCCAATAGAAAAATGAGACTCACTGCAGGAACTGAGCAGTAGTATCCAGCAACTAGACTCAAGGTCATCAGATGGAAGATTCTGGAATGACTGTCTAAATATTGCCCCACCAGCTCATTTGCTTTGAGCTCCTTGGTTCCTGTCCTACTAGAGATGACACAGCATACTCTGCCATTAATTCCAAGAGCTACTGAGTCTTTCCTAAACAATAACCTGACTTCAGTTTGCTAGATGAGGTGTCTGTCACATGCATGAAAGAACCTCTAGCAGTGAGCAAATTAATGCCACCCTGGAGAGGAGAGCAAGAGTCAAACCATTGTGTGCATCACCAATGGGGATTTCTCTTGGGCATTTGCATTTTAGAAAAGGACTTGACTGAGTTCAGTCCTTGGTGACTGTAATAGAAGATGGCTCTGTTGACTAGAGTGAATCTCATTTTTCTTTCTTTGTGTAGGGAGGATCAGAGAACAGTGAGAAGTTACATGGCAGAATGGGAGAAGGCTGGGTAGAGACAGGATCCTGTGTGCTAAGGTTTGAAGTGGCAGTTTTGTGGGGTGGCACTAGTGGGTAAATTCAGTTCTTGCTTTCTGCCTAAATCTTGTGTTAAGGTCACTCCTTCAAACTCCTTACCAAAGGTTAATTTTTTTCCTCACTTAAATTTCCATCTCACGTTCAGCTGTGATAAGTTCTCATAAATTACACGAGTTGTATTAAATTCTATTTAGACATACGTGCCTGTGCAGTTGGATTAGCAACGTTCAACTGACACAGGAGCATAAGGAAGAATGCAGGGAAGTGGAAGGTATACAGCTAGTGGCTAGAGTAGAAGATAGATGTGACTGGAGAGGAAAGTTCAGATCAAAGTGCAACAGGGTTCTGGGAAATCCATATGACATGTTGGGACATGAGGGTTAATCCTACCCAGAGACAATTCTTCAAATTCAGTATGAGATAACAATCTATTTACCAACTGCATTGCTACTGGCACCAAATCGTAGGATATGACTTGGACTGAAATTCTGAATATCTTCATCATTTTCCAACCTTGATAGGGTTTGGAGCCCAAACTTAGGAAGCGTTCCCTTGGTAGAATGGGTACATAGGCCTATGTACCCATATGCAGCTCAGCAGAGGCCAAGCCCAAAGAACAGAGAAGGGGGATTGTGCATAGTTGGAGTGAAATATCAGAAGAGAAAAAAACAAAGAAAGCAAAGGCCACATCTTAGTAATTGTTCTTTTCTTATTTGTATAGATTATTCCTAGAAAGAAATAAAGGCTTTCTATTTGCCTTTATCCCTTTTGGAAAAGGTCTTTTTTTTTTTCTAGTTAGAATCATAAAGAGGAGGCTCAGCAATTGTCATGCCCGATTTGAAAATTACATCCCAAATTGCTCTTGCTTCTTTAGAATAATGTATGTGGAGTGAAAGAGCTGAGAATGTAACTTCCCAGCAAGAAGAATAAACTCACTTTCTCGCTTGATAATCTAATACACTCACTGGACTCGATAAAGCTTTCAGTCCTTTGGCATTCTCTGCTAATAGGAAAGTGTCATGGCCACTTGACCCATGAAAAGCCTATGAGATGCCATCTTAAAACCAGATAGCTAGTTTGAAGTAGAACTTGCAAATAGTATCTTCCTAGATAAATCTTTTCCCACGGAATAGCACCCTGAGAAATGAGACGTCAAACCAAACGTCTTAGCTTCTCCTTGCAAGCTCCTGAGAACTGTGCCCTAGAAAGAAATACGCATTTGGCCCAACATTCGCTTTTCCCATTAATGTAAATATGATTTTTATAATGGGCTGCAGGATGGTGCCTTTTTTGATGTAATGGCAAAGAGCTGCCTTGGCTGCACTGAGAAATCATATTTGCTCCTATAAATAATAAACTTGTTTTCTGCAGAAGTAGCTTCTTTGGGGAATACTGATCAGAAATATTCCCATCATCTTGGAGTCTTTAATGTGTTTTGCAGCTGGGTATCTTGGGGGCATCTTTCAACAAACCTCTGAACTAGATTTTCTGATTCTGTCCCACAGAGAACTGTACTGCACTGCTATTCATCCGGAGCATTTGCTGCAACACAGCAATTTGGTGAAATTATAATTGAAACATGCTACTTGACCCTGAGGGGACCGTGGAGAAAGGGATTTGTTTTGGTGGCTTCTCATGCATCATTTAAAACCTGCTGCTGCTAAATCAAAGTCTTGCTTACACCTTAACGATAGAAACCTTTTATCGATGGCCATTTCTGCCAAGCTGTAGGCTAGTGTGTTCCTTGCCTGCTCTACCATTTTTCCCCTATTTGTCTGTCTTGATTTTTCATAAATTGGATTACTCTGCTTAATAATACTTTCACAAAATAGGAGCTTGTTATGGGACTCTAGTGATTATTGAGCAGAACATAATTAAGCCACCATTGTGCTGTGTGATTGAGGAAGAGACATTTGAAATTAAGGAAATCAGTACAGATCAGATGCTAATTTAACCTACTCTAGGTAATAAGCTGGGCTAACAAGAGCTTCTTCTAGAATCTACCTTAAAAGAAGAGATGAAAGTTTATAGTTTTACCCATTTCTAAGTAGATAGGCAGTGCCCAATCTTTTCAGCAGGGGAAGGAGGCGAGGTAGATACTTGAGAGCCTTCCTTTTAAATCTTGTCTACATTCTGTAGTTGTTTTAATTAGAAAGGGTCAATGAAGACAAATTAACCGTTCATGTTTCTTCTGTAGCTGAGACTCTTAATTGTGTCCCAATGTTTGTTTATTTTTCCCTTTCCTTATAGTAATAGAACTGGCATATGGTACCCGGAATAATTAAAATTTCTATTTCCCAAGCTCCTTTGCAATTGATTATTTCTATATGACTAAGATCTGTCCGGTGAAGGAATTGTACACAATTCTTGAATCCTGGAAGGGACTGGGCAACTGTGTCGTCCTTTCTAGTGATGGAATGTGTATGTGCTGATATGACCCAACACACCTATCTAAAATGAGAAGATGCTCAGGGTGGTGGGGAAACTTGTGCTCTGAAGATTCTAGAACTTCTGTAACTTACTCAGGCCCATAGAGGTAACTCTACCATGAGAACCAAATCAATTTCTATCCAGTCTAAACCACTGCATTCTACAGTATATTCATAGTAGCATCCCAAGCTGGTTGTTTAGTTTTGGAAAGCCAGACTGAGCAACGCACAGGTTTGTACTGAAGTCAAAAGTGAATGATTTCAGGAAGAAATAACAGATACCTGGACTCAGATGGGCCCTATACAATGAAGCAGCATTTTTACAGCTCAGAGTAGCACATTCAGAGGTAGCACAGGCTTTAGGGATGCTTGGCTTGAAAGCTTAGTAATATCATGAAGGACTCAGCTTCCTTCCCTCTGTCTTCTGCCATCTTGGTATTGGCTTCATTGCCATCTTGGCTTCCTTGCCATCTTGGCAGCACATGTGGCTTCTCAGGTTCAGAGAATCAGGTCTGGAGAGGAAAGAGGAGGTTGGAGGCATGGCCCAGTTGGTAAAGCACTAGCCAATGAGCAAAAGCAGCCCAGTCTTGGAACTAAAATAATAAATAAAAAGAAAGAGGGGAAAGCGTTTGTCAGCATTCAGCTATTGGTGCTCTTAATAAACACCTGAGTGCTCACAGTGGTCTTAGCTTCGTTTCCAAGATGGGAAGAATTGACTCAGAGAACTGAAGGAACTTGTCAAATTACAGAGGCCGCAGAGACCAAGTTCTCATCTCACCAGTGCCTTAGCGATGCCCGGAGACAGATACACTACAACAGGCCAGGATCTCCAGTTTCCACTTTGCCCAAATGAGGAGCAGCTTAAATGACGTTCAAAGACAGATTCTATAGAACACATTTATTTTTTCAAGAGTTCTTTGGTTTCCAACGTGTTTGCTTAACTTTGTGTTACAAAACAATCCAAACACAAAAGGCAAACAGTACAATGAACACACGTGTGCCCAGAACCCAGCTTCAACAGTACCTCTATTTCTTCTCTTATTTTGAATATTGTGTTACAAATATTTCACTGCGTATCTTCAAAAGATATGATTGTTTTCTACAAATACCTTCAAATATGTAAGACTAATTTAGCCAATATTTAACTTGAATGTCTCCAAGAATTTACATATATATTTTTACATTTATATATTATATATACATATATATATATATATATATTCCCCTTGCAGATTGTTTGAATCAAGGTATAAATAATCAGCCTTTGGACTGATTATTGACACGTCTGGGAAGTCTCTTTTAATTTAGAAGTTTCTGCTCTATCTCTTTAGTTTTCCCCTTTGCCATTGAGATGTTTACAGGTTACTTGGCCTGTAACGTTTCTCACCATCTGGAGTTTCTTTTTTTTTTTTTTTTT
>NW_012269167.1:0-1233 GCF_000151885.1 Dipodomys ordii
TTATTTGTGAACATACTGTACAGAGGGGTTACAATTACATGGGCAGGATAATGCGTACATTTCTTACCAAGCATTGCAGCCTCCTCCTTTGGTTTACCCTTCACATCCCTTCCCAGCCTCATCCCTCCCCCCCAATCCCAATCCTTCTTCATTTTCTACTTTTTACATTCATATAAATATACTCAAAAACAAAATCATGTTGGATGTGCTAGTTCATGCTTATAATCCAGGAGGTAGAGAGCTGAAGGATTGCGGATGGAGGCCAGCTCAGGTAAAGAGTTCATGAGATCTTGTCTCAACCAGTCACAAGCTAAGCATGGTGTTACATATTCATTCCCCCTAACTCATGGAAAAATGAATAGGATGATTGTGGCCCAAAGTGACTGGCAATATGCAGGATTATATTTCTTAAAATAACCAAAACTAAAAGGGCTAGTAAAGACCTTGCTTAGTAAATGCAAAGCCCCAAGTTCAAAACCTCAATATTGCCAAAAAAAATCATCAAGCAAACAAGAACTATTTATTCAATTACAAAAATGTGTTAATCAATTAAAAAGTATTTTATGAGAAGCTATGTAATTAAAGTCAAGGTTCAATACAGCCTGAAGTTGAAGAAAATGTGCTACAATTTAAAAAAAATGGGCCATAAGAATGGTACTCTCTAATAGAAAGATAAACAGAAAAACAAAAGAGAGTTGAATCTGACTTTCCACTATACCTTTAAGGTATGAAGCAATTTTCAATATCAGTTTTATCATAACTATTTAACATGTGTGGAAAGCTTTAAAGAGTCATATAATCTATTATGAGCATTTTTACATCACACAAGTTACCACCAAGTTGTTACAATTATTCATCTCCTTAAAGTATATTATAAGAATAAGATGTCAAATACATATCAACACCTTTAGGAGAGAAGCAAAAGATATTTTAACAACATAGCCAAATGTAGTGCCGAATAATTTGTAAAGGATATACTCATAAGTGTCATAAAAATATAAAATAAATACATATCAAAAATTGTGTTTAACTTGTCAGTTAATGAGAGGGGAAAGGAAAAATGTTACAACTGCTGAAACTGAGTTTAAAAAAATAAAAATAGTTTCTCTTTAAGTCTTTCGCCCATTTATTTATTGGGCAGTTGTTTCTTTGAGGATTTGTTGTTGCGGGGTTTAATTTTTTGAGTTCCAAGTATATTTTAGATATGAGACCCTTGTCCGTTGTATGGCTAGT
>NW_012269167.1:12248-14040 GCF_000151885.1 Dipodomys ordii
CCCCCCCACCAAAGTTGTAAAGTTCGTTTTCGACATACGACTTGTACGTCTCAAAGTAAGTATTTTTCTCTACAGGTATTTCTCTCTGAACTCACTACAATTATTATTGTGGGATAGGATGCTATAAAAGAAAGTCATTAAAACTGTAAAAAATATTTAGTGTCCCAAAACAGATGACATCCAGCTCCATGGTGAATTAGATGGCACTGAACTGGGGACAATTACTGACTCTGTATGTCCAGATTCATACAATGATAAACCACTCCAGGCCAAAGATTTGTAGACTCTTACACCAAAGGCAAGACTGGAGTGACTGCCCTGAAGTATGACTTTCTTTTCCTTCTTCAGTTCATATATATCAAAATGTTTGGTATAGGCCTTCATCCTATTAAACTGGAAAGTACTCATTCAAATTCCAGTAACACAGAGACAACTTTCAAATGCCTAATATTTCATTACACTCGATAGGAGCATTTAGAGTAAATGGAAGCAACCAAAACCCAAGCTAAGCTTCATTATTTTTCTATAAAATTCTGGAATTGCACACTAGCTGTTGTAATAAATCTCAGCAAGCCTACATCATATACAATCTTTTTTGAAACAAGCTGAGAGATATCTGAGGAAGAAAGTAGTAAGGTTTTTAATCTTCATCTTTTACTCTTAGCCTTGGATAAAGCAAGGTACTTAATAAGGTAAGTAACATACAGTTTAGTGATTTAAAAGCAATGGCCATAAGTGGACATTGCATCAGTACGAATGGTGGTTAACATGCAATCAGTAAATCTAGGTTCCCTCTGTTTCTTTTTTTTGGTCCGGTCGTGGGGCCTAAACTCTGGACCTGGGCACTATCCCTCAGCTCTTCAGCTCAAGGCTAGCACTCTACCACTTGAGCCACAGCGCCACTTCCAGCTTTTTTCTTTTTGCTTATGTGGTGCTGAGGAATCGAACCCAGGGCCTCGAGCATGCAAGGCAAGTGCTCTACCACTGAGCCACCTTCCCAGCCCCCTTCTGTTTCTCTTCTACCATTTTAAACATTATAACTTTTTATCCTTAGATTTATTTCCTCTTCATTGTCATAGAATAGATACTACAGAGCCAGACAAAATGATTAGAGACAAAAGGCAAGACGTAGCTTTCATAACATGATTGACCAGATGTAATTCCTCTTCTCCCACTGGTTGGAAGTGAATTAAATATTCTAATAGAATGCATCAGTAAGGAAGCATAACACTCTGACAGCCAATTTAAAACAAGACTCACATCTCACCACTAGGAACTAAATTCAACTAAATTAAAAAGAAATTAATCAATTTATTAATTGAGATATTGATTCTTTAGGGATTTAGTCTTTTGAGTTCCTGGTATATTTTGGATATTAGGTCATGTCAGATGTATAACTGGCAAATATCCTATCAAATTCTGTAGACTGTTTCTTTTGAGCTTAATAGCTATGCCCTTTGCTGTGCAGAAATCTTTTAATTTGATGTAGTCTCATTTGTCAATTATCTCTCCAATTTACTGAGTCCCTGAAACTCTACTCAGAAATCTTCTGCCTATGCTAGTAAGTTTCATATGGTTTTATATTTTATTTTGAGTTCTTTGATCAATTTTGAGTTAATACATTCTGTACAAGGTGACAGATGGGGATCCAGTTCTTGTCTTCTACATATGGATGTCCAGTTTTCCCAACACCATTGAAACTCCTTTATAAAACTGCTTAAATATAATAATAAAATTTAAAAGTAAGCAAAAAACTTTGAAGCAATGATCCAAAATAAATTTTCCTCAGTAG
>NW_012269168.1:0-1274 GCF_000151885.1 Dipodomys ordii
ACCACTTGAGCCAAAGTGCTACTTCCGGCTTTTTTCTTTTTGCTTATGTGGTGCTGGGAATCGAACCCAGGGCCTCAGGCATGCAAGGCAAGCGCGCTACCACTGAGCCACCTTCCCAGCCCCGTGCTTGATATTCTTTAGCCTATCGAAACATTACTGCAGTTTAAGTAGTTATCAAATATTATATTTTAAATTAATGCTTTTAGTTGCATTATACTCTTAAGTGCCTGATCTTCCTTTTGCTTTTTCAGATCTTCTAGAGTTTGCATTTACTATTTCTTTTTGTGTTAAAGGATTTGATTTCACCTTGCTTGGTGCTGAAAAAGTCTTTCAGAGTCATAATCTCTGGCCCCTTAACATTCACAGCAGCGCTTGCTCTGGGAAGGTGATGTGTGGGTATGGAAATTGCATAATGGATCTTACTTGGTGAGGATGATGTCATGTGTCGGATGGCCTGAAGGAATTATTAGAAAAACACAAGATTTTTGAGTGCTAGCATTTCTTAATAAATATCATACTGTTGGAAGCATTTACTTGTGTTTGGACTGGAAGGAACCTAGGTTTTCATGGGTTAGTTATTGAAATTTAAAGAAACAAATCCTACAGTTGTAATTACATAGTTAATAGAATATAATAGAACTATTAGTCTCAGTCATACAGTTCTAAGACTAATATTTAAGATTTGAAGTTCAGGGATACTTTGCTTCTGAATTTTGTGTGTTACTCCATTTATTGCTGAAGCATAAGGTGATGGGTGTTAAAGATTTTTTTTGGGGGGGTCCGGTCATGGGGCCTGAACTCTGGGCCTGGGTGCTGTCCCTCAGCTCTTCACCTCAAGGCTAGCACTCTACCACTTGAGACACAGCGCCACTTCCGGCTTTTTTCTTATGTGGTGCTGAGGAATCAAACCCAGGGCCTCGAGCATGCGAGGCAAGTGCTCTACCACTGAGCCACTTTCCCAGCCCCTATGTTAAAGATATTTTAAAGGTATTTATCTCTTAAAAAAAAATGACATTAGATTTCAGTTCATGAGTCTTTTTGTTTTGTTGGGAGTTTGTCAGGGACCAGTGTGGGTTTGAACTCAGGACCTTGCACTTGCCAGGCAGGTACTCTTATCACTTGAGAGCCACACCCCCAGCTCAGCAGACCATTTCTAACTTTTATTACTACACATTTGATTTTTTATGGTGGTAAAAATAATAACATAACTTATTTTAACTGTTTTAGATGTACAATTCAGTGCTACTCTGTATATTAAAAAAAATTGGGGGGGG
>NW_012269168.1:5574-7571 GCF_000151885.1 Dipodomys ordii
TTTCATGCGATTGTTTCTAACATATTTATAAGATTATGTCTTTGTTGCCTTGTATGTCCCTCCCCCATGGTACAACCCCTGCTTTCACTATATATGATGTTGGTATATGTGGAGGGGAAGGGAAAAAACAAATTGTTAAAACAGGGATACAGGAGGACCCATTGCAACAATAAGATATACAAGTCGTTATGTCGAAAAATGAACTTTACAACTTCGGTGGGGGGATGGGGGGAGGAACGAAGGGATGCGAAGGGGAAACAAAGGAGGAGGCTACAATGCTTGATAAGAAATGTGCTCATTGGGGCTGGGAAGGTGGCTCAGTGGTAGAGCACTTGCCTTGCATGCCTGAGGCCCTGCGTTGGATTCCTCAGCACCACATAAGCAAAAAGAAAAAAAGTCGGAAGTGGCGCTGGGGCTCAAGTGGTAGAGCGCTAGCCAAGAGCTGAAGGACAGCACCCAGGCCGTTCAGGCACCACAACCGAACCAAAAAAAAAAAGAAATGTGCTCATTATCTTACCCATGTAATTGTAACCCCTCTGTACAGTATTTTCACAATAAAAAAAATTTTTTTTAAGTATAGCTGAACTCTTTTTTTTTTGTCAGTTGTGGGGCTTGAACTCTGGGCTTGGGCACCATCCCTGCACTCTTCAGCTCAAGGCCAGCGCTCTACTGCTTGAGCCACAGCACCACTTCCCGTTTTCTAGTGGTTTATTGGAGATAAGAGTCTCACGGACTTTCCTGCCTGGGCTGGCTTTGTCCGGTGATCCTCAGATCTCAGTCTCCTGAGTAGCTAGGATTACAGGTGTGAGCCACCGGTGCCCATCTTAGTTGAACTCTTTTTTTTTTTTTGATCCGGTTGTAGGACCTGAATTCTGGGCTTGGGCGCTGTCCCTCAGCTCTTCAGCTCAAGACTAGCACTCCACCACTTGGGCCATAGTGCCACTTCTGGCTTTTTCTGCTTATGTAGTGCTGAGGAATCGAACCCAGGGCCTCATGCATGCAAGGCAAGCATTCTACCACTGAGCCACATTCCCAGCCCATATCTTGTCTTTTTTTACTGCCTCCAATGGAAATTGAAAGTTGAAAAATTAGCTTCCATGTCAGCAATTTCCTCTAGCCTTTTTTTCAGGTTTTAAAATGGAGGGACAAAGGGTAAACAAATGTAGCAGTGGTGCTGCAGGATCTGGAAGGAAAAACTGGAAGAGAGCAAAGGAAGGGGTCAAATTATCCAAAAAGAAATATACTCATTATCTGACTTGTGAAATTGTAACTTCTCTGTATATCACCTGAAACATCTGACATTGGCTTTAGAACCACAGTATACAGTGGACCTAAGGGGCACCACACAGAGCTTACTGCTGGAGGCCAGAAGGAATATAGGAAAATGCTATTAAAGGGTGGAAACAAAGTACCTATATTTGCTCTGGCCAGTTAGAAATACTATAACCTGTAGTGACACAGTGGATAGAAACGTTCTAGAATAGATTTAAATTACTACAGACACATGGCTTTCTGTTATGAGGCTTATTAGGTTTACTGAAGAAATGTGTGACAATAAAGACCATTAGTATCTTGTCATGTGTGTGTGTGTGTGTGTGTGTGTGTGTGTGTGTGTGTATGTGTGCATATATATATATTTTTGTTGTTGTTGTTGTTGTTGATCATGGGGCTTAAACTCAGGCCTGGGTGCTGTCCCTCAGCTTTTCAGCTCAAGGCGAGCTCTCTTCCACTTGAACCACAGCACCACTTCCAGTTTTCTGGCAGTTTATTAGAGCTAAGAGTCTTACAGACTTTCCTGCTCAGGCTAGCTTTGAACTGGAGACAAGATTGTAATAACAACAGATGCTGGAGGGGATCTGAACAGAAGGGAACCTTACTGCATTGTGGGTAGGACAAGACTGTAATAACAACAGATGCTGGAGGGGATGTGGACAGAAGGGAACCCTACTGCATTGTGGGTGGGAGTGTAAACTTGTTCAACCACTTTGGAAAGTAGT
>NW_012269169.1:0-2031 GCF_000151885.1 Dipodomys ordii
CCTGAGGCCCTGGGTTCGATTCCTCAGCACCACATAAGCAAAAAGAAAAAAGCCGGGAAGTGGTGCTGTGGCTCAAGTGGTAGAGCATTAGCCTTGAGCTGAAGAGCTGAGGGACAGTGCCCAGGCCCAGGGTTCAGGCCCCATGACCGGACCCAAAAAAAAAAAAGAATCTTGGAACTGAGTGTTAACATTTTAATAATGTTACTGGTATTCTTAACTGGGATTCATTGTAAAGATGTTGAAAGTTGTTATTGTTATCTATTAATGTTGTTTTAACATCTTTCAGGAAAAAAACTGGTAATAAAGCCACTCTAGTAATGGCTAGTTCGGATGTGAAACCAAAATCAATAAGTCGTGCCAAAAAATGGTCAGAAGAGATAGAAAATCTCTACAGATTTCAGCAAGCAGGCTATCGGGATGAAATTGAATATAAACAAGTGAAACAAGTTTCTATGGTAAGATTTATACCTCTGTAAACCTAAATTTGAAATGAGTTTCTGCTTGCCTAGAATTCATGAAGTCCTGGGTTTGATTCCTTAGTACCACATAAACAGAGAGCAAGGCACCAATGGCTTCATACCTGTAATACTAGCTACTCAGGAGGCTGAGATCTGAGGAGTGCAGTTCAAAGCCAGCCCAGGCAGGAAAGTCAGTGAGACTCTTTATCTCCAGTAAACCACCAGAAAACCGGAAGTGGTGCTATGACTCAGGTGGTAGAGTGCTTGCCTTGAGCTGAAGAGCTGAGGGACAGCACCCACGCCCAGAGTTCAAGCCCCATGAAGCACCCATGCCCAGAGATTAAGCCCCATGACCAACAACAACAACAACAAAAAAACCAAAACAAACAAACAAAATAAACAGAAAAAACCACAAGAGTTGCTGTGGCTAAAGTGGTAGAGTGCTAGCCTTAAGCAAAAAAAGATCAGGGAGGGGCTGGGAAGGTGGCTCAGTGGTAGAGGGCTTGCCTTGCATGCTCGAGGCCCTGGGTTCAATTCCTCAGCACCACATAAGCAAAAAGAAAAAAGTCAGAAGTGGTGCTGTGGCTTAAAGTGATAGAGTGCTAGCCTTGAGCTGAAGAGCTGAGGGACAGTGCCCAGGCCCAGAGTTCAGGCTCCACGACTGGCAAAAAAAAAAAAGAATTTATTAATATATATGCATTTAAAAACAAAGGAAATGGGAGATAATGAAGAAAGGGGTGACAAGAAGCATTGTACTCATAACCTGACTGAAAGACTGGTAACCCATTTGAACAGCTACATCATCATCATCATCAACATAAACACTGGGCTCAGTACCTTGAATTTATAATCTTACTTGGGAGACAGAGATCAGGAGATCACAGTTTGCAGCTTAGTATAAACGGGAAAAAATGTGTGAGACTCTTCTCTCAGCCATTGGTTAGACATGGTGTTGCATACCTAGGCAGGGGAAGCATGGAGGCTGGGCATGGTGGCATGCGCCTTTCATCCTAGTGGCATGGAAAACACAAATAGGAGGATCACAATCCAGACCACCCTAGGAATAAATGAAGACCCTATCTAAAAATAAAAGACTTGATATTTGGCTGGTATGAAGGCTTGCCTAGCAAGCTCAAGGCCCTAAGGTTTACTCACCCCGAAAGAAACAAGCAAACGCAAAGCCAAATAACCAAAGAATATTTGAAGGAAATTATGAAACTCTCATTCAAGGGGAGACTGGGCCTCAGAAAGATGATTTGCCAGGCAGCTTTGGCACATTCAGAATGCTCTCAGCTTTTATTGAGTAACTGAGCTCTTATATAAGGGAGCCATTAATGGTAGACAATAACATGTCCTTTTACCTCAGATAATTTCATAATCAGATAGGCAGATAGTTTTGTAACTCTTATTTCCTTCCTATGAATTCACCCATGAATTACAGAGGGATTCAATCATAGTTTTTTTGTTTTTTTTGGGTCTGGTCATGGGGCCTGAACTCTGGGCCTGGGCGCTGTCCCTCAGCTCTTCAGCTCAAGGCTAGCACTCTACCACTTGAGCCACAGCGCCACTTCCC
>NW_012269169.1:10276-11969 GCF_000151885.1 Dipodomys ordii
TCAAGTGGTAGAGTGCTAGCCTTGAGCTGAAGAGCTGAGGGACAGCGCCCAGGCCCAGAGTTCAGGCCCCACGACCGGACCCAAAAAAAAAAATGAGTGGATCCAAAAAAATGTATTTATACACAATGAAATTTCACTCATTCTTTGGAAAGAATAAGACTTGTCATTTGCAGAGAAATGGAGGGACATAGAACAAATCATCAGGTAAGCCAAACTCAAACAACACAGGTTTTCTCTCATATGTGGAAGCTATATCTAAAATACACTAGGGCATGATAACTTACACAAGACTCTAGGCCTTCACACATAATCGGACTAAAGGAGGATATTCTCAGGGAAGAAACCCAAAGGCTTAATGACTCTGAACATTTAAAATACTATTTATTGTAAAAAAAAAATTCCAGGAAATGGAAACATGGTTTGTTGGTGGTGGTGGCGGTGATGATGGTGATGGTGTTTGGTTTTGCTTTTTTAGTTGTTTTCTCTTTCTTTGGGGAGTACAGAAATGGAGAAAGGATGGACAAATGCATGCATGCCATTCAGTAGATGTAGAAAATGAACTATGCAACTGATGGACACAGAAGGATGGAGAAACTGAGGGAAAGCTAAGGAAGACATGACATTGTCCACAAAAGACATGTACTCACTACCTGATGTATGAAACAGTCACCCCTTTGTGCAACACCTTAATAATATTTAAAAAAAAACTCTTCCTTTCCTGGGATTTTCCAAGGATGTTTGGTTCTCAAACCTGAATATACTTTAGAACTATCACAGCGAACTTTTACCTATTCCACTCCTCCTAAGCCATAATCTCAGGGGTTGGGTTACACAGACATTGGGTTTTAAGTTAGCAGTAGAAGTAACACTTCTCCTGGTGATATTAATGTTTTTAAACATCAATCATGGTTGAAAACCATTGCTGCTGATACTTGGTTTTTATAAGATGGAGAGTCAAAATCCAACTACTACTAATCAGCTGGCTGGAGTCCTTCTGTTTGATCAACATGGGGGGTCAAAAGCAGGTTGGAGATGCTCCTCCAGCTATTCCAGGCCCTTGATGGCTTTTGTAATCTGGGATGAGTGGTAATAAGCGGTGTCCTTTAGTGTTGACAGCAATGGTTGCTATCACCACACTTCTGTCTGTCCTTGGTAGCCACCCCCACCACTACCACTACTGCTGGCTCTGCTGCCACTCTCAGGACTACTGCTCCCCACCCCCACCTCAAAAGACACACACACACACACACACACACACACACACAGCTTCCTGGGGCACCACCTCTTCTCTGCATATTACCAGATCAGCCACTAACGATAAAAATCAGTGACTAATGACAAAAATCAAAAGTAGGCAAGAAAAAAACCCTCCATAGCTGATTTAAAGGAAAGCAGGACTGGGAACGTGGCTTTAGTGGCAGAATGCTTGTGTCGCATGCATGAAGTCCTGGGTTTGATTCCTCAATACCACAGACAGAAAAAGCCAGAAGTGGTGCTGTGGCCCAAATGGTAAGATGTGCTAGCTTTGAGCAAAAGAAGCTCAGGGACAGTGCCCAGGCCCTGTGTTCAAGCCCCAGGACTGGCAAGAAAAAGAAATCTAGGGCTGGGAAGGTGGCTCAGTGGTAGAGCGCTTGCCTTGCATGCATGAGGCCCTGGGTTCAATTCCTCAGTACCACATAAGCAAAAAGAAAAA
>NW_012269170.1:0-664 GCF_000151885.1 Dipodomys ordii
CCGACACCACAAACAACGGCGCGGGGCGGGGCCCGGGTGTCCCAACGTTCCGGGGCCTCCAGTCGCCGCCGCTGATTGGTCGGCGCGCCGCTCCGCCAGCGACGGGCTCTCAGACGGACGTGCGATTCGAATCCTGCAGGCGACCCGGCAGCTCTGTTTCTCTTTTCGCCGGGCCGCGCCCATTGGCGGAGCTCAGCGCCGTGGGGCGTCTCCGCATTGGCCGGCTGCTGTGTTTTGGCCCATTCTGCATCGGGATTGGCCGAATCCGGGCGGTGGGGGCGGAGACGCACGTGTTGATTGGCCTACCGTGGGGCTGTTTGAACTCAACTTGAAAACCTTGAGTGGCTGGTGATTGGCCGGGACTCTTGTGTTTGCTGTTGTAGGCTTGGGGGGGGGGGGGGGGGGGGTGCGGCCAAGTTCATTCATTACTTCATTGAAACTGAACGTGCTCAGCTGGAAAAGCAAGACGGAGTGCCTTTGACTCATTTCCTCTGAAAGATGTGGTCATCTCGAGAAACAGAATGATCAAAATAGAAAACACAGGACTTCTCCAGCGGCTCCTCTCAAAAGTATTTAAGTTTTAAAATAACTTCCAAGAGTCTCTAGTTTGTTTGTTTGTTTGTTTAACATGTGCTTTGGTTAAATTCCCAGTACCAAGAACGAT
>NW_012269170.1:2409-4326 GCF_000151885.1 Dipodomys ordii
CAGAAAAAGCCAGAAGTGGTGCTGTGGCTCAAGTGGTAGAGTGCTAGCCTTGAGCTGAAGAGCTGAGGGACAGCGCCCAGGCCCAGAGTTCAGGCCCCACCACCAACAACAGAAAGAAAGAAAGAGAGAGAAAGAAAGAAAGAAAAGGAAGGAAAGAGAAAGTTGATCATCTATGTATATTTTTTTATTGTTATTATAAAGGTGATGTACAGAGGGATTACAATTACATAAGTCAGGGAAAGCATATTTATTTTTGGACCATCTCTTCCCTTCCCTTGCTCTCTCTTAGTTTTTTCCTTCCATATATGCATTTAAAAAATTAATTTAGTATTCTTTGTTGTGCTCATCCTGAGGCTTGAATTCAGGGCCTGGGTGTGCCCTGAGCTTTTTCACTCAAGGGTAGCACTCTACCCATCTAACCCCATCAATGAGAGTCTTACAAACTTTTCTGCCCAGGCCGGTTTCAAACTGGAACTCAGCCTCCTGAGTAGCAAGGCTAACTGATGAGCTACTGATGTCTGGCTTTGACCATATTTAAGTATATGAGAAGGAAAATAGGACCACCAATGTTTACTGATCTAAAGCAAGGACAGGGGATGCAGCTCAGTGGTAGGGTGCTCGCCTATTAGACAGGAGACCCTGGGCTCCATCCTCAGCACCTCAACAAGACAAGAAAAATAGCTTTGGGCACTACAATGACTAAATCCTCTTGTGTTTTGCTTTTGGATTGTTTGTGTGTGGAGGGGTAGGAGTCTTATAATTGCCCTTAGACACTCCAAGGTATTCAGAGGCTGAGCCCCTGAGTGTAGCTGGAGGAGCTGGTGTAATTGTTGCTCAGAATCTCTGGGGGATGGATGCCAAGACCTTCTAATAATATCAGAATGCGTGGACATTCTTCCAGTCCCTTCTATAGTATTTGCTCATACCTCTGATAGACTTTAAGTCATCTTTAAACTTGAGTATACCTAACATGATATAAATAGCAATTAGACTGTATTGTTCAGGAAATTATAAGGGGAAAAAATCCTCGAGTACATATCCCATGCAGATACTTTTCTTTTCTCTCTTTCTGAGTATTATTGATCCCGGGTTGACTGACTCTCGGGTGTGGAGCTGTGGGAAAGAGATGGCCTTGTATGCTTTCCAGCCCTTCTCTTCCCATCATTGCAAGGGAAAACAAAACATGCCCTGCCAGGAGCTTACACTGCTTGGGGCCCAGGCGGCCTCCAGCTGCCTCGGAACAAGGAAGTACTGTCATTGTGGGCCTCAGGGTTTTTTACAAGTACATATGGGTGTTAAACATGCCAGGGCCGTGAGCACCGAGCTGCTTGGATCTGTTCCACGTAGAGACATTTCTGGTGTCAGAAGAACAGTGGCCCTATAGCCTCTAGATTTTGATTAAGAAGTCCCAAAGCAATCTGGGTGCCCCTGGCCTCATGCCTGTAATCCTAGCTACTCAGGAGGCTGAGATCTGAGCATCAGGGTTCAAAACCCGTCTACTCAGGGAAGTCTGTGAGAATCTTACTCTCCAATTAGCCACCATAACAAGCTAAAAGTGGAGCTGTGGCTCGAGTGGTAGAGCACCAGCCTTGAGCCATAAAGTCTGCAGCAGGCCTGAAAACCAAGCTCTCAGGAGGCAGAAGTAAGATCAGGCATCCAAAACTACCCTGGGCTCCATAGTGAGTTCAAGACCAGCTTTCAAGAAGACAAGGGTCGCTGAATGCTGGTGGCTCACACCTGTAACCCTAACTACTCAGGAGGCTGAGATCTGAAGATCACCGTTCAAAGCCAGCCCAGGCAGAAAATCTCATGAGCCTGGTGTCTCCAATAAATCACTCAGAAAAGCCGGGCGCTGGTGGCTCACGCCTGTAATCCTAGCTACTCAAGAGGCTGAGATCTGAGGATCGCGGTTCAAAG
>NW_012269171.1:0-3716 GCF_000151885.1 Dipodomys ordii
CTTCTTCTTCTTCTTCTTCTTCTTCTTCTTCTTCTTCTTCTTCTTCTTCTTCTTCTTCTTCTTCTTCTTCTTCTTCTTCTTCTTCTTCTTCTTCTTTCTTCTTCGGTTGTGGGGCTTGAAACTGGGCCTGGGTCCTGTCCCTGCGCTCTTCAGCTCAAGGCAAGAGCTCTACTGCTTGAGCCACAGCTCCACTTCCAGTTATCTAATGGTTTATTGGAAATAAGAGTCTCACAGACTCTTTCCTGCCCAGGCTAGCTTTGAACTGTATCCTCAGATCTCAGCCTCCTGAGTAGCTAGGATTACAAGTGTGAGCCACCGAGCTCTCTCTCTCTCTCTCTCTCTCTCTCTCTCTCTCTCTCGTGTTCTCTCTCTCTCTCTCTCTCTCATGAGTTTATAATATTTGAGTGTTGGCACCCCTTAAAGAGAAGGAGAAAGTGCTTCTAGTGTTGATCATTTAGATATGCTTTTGTGGAATTTTATTCAATTTGAGCTTTAAAAAAAATCTACCTAGAAAAGGTTTGTAAAGTTAAGCTAACATGTTTTGATAAATAAGTAAAAGATGAATTTGTATTCATGTGGTTTTGGATGATGCTATGCTTACCCTAAATATATTTAATTTTGACTTCAAAAGGGCTAGACAATGTAGCCAATTCAGAAAAATTGCAGTGCCCTTGGCAGAGCCTTCCTTTCTACTTGCGAGGTCAGTCTAAGCACAAATATGCTGCTTCTATCAGAATACCATTTTAGCCTGTTAAAAACGAGAATATGCACACGGAGATGAACATTCAACAAAGAGAAATTATAACACCATTCTCCCAAACATAGGTATGGAGCATAGAATTCATCTAAAACTCAATAGAAGGTGTCATAGAAAACTTTACAGTATTTGAATAAAGTAAAACAACTAACCTATATATAGTAACTTAGTCATTTTCATATATGTCTATATATTCGTGCAGATTATCAACTATCTTGTAAGAGTACTTTCATCTGCAATGAGAATTTGGGGTTCTACTTTCAGAAACATGTTTTTTGATCACTTGTGAATACTTAGGATATTAGGCATAGTTTTTCCCAGGTAACCACTCATCATTGTGCTGGTACAAAAAGAACTTGAACTTACAGCAGGTGACTAAGTTTATACCTTTTCACCTTTGGACTTGCAATGGGTGGGACCTTCTTAATTCAGTGGATATCCTCAAGTCATCTTTCCTCTTGCCCTTCAAATCCTTTATAGCCTCCGAGACAGTCCTATTTCTATCTAATTCAAAAGTCTTTACAATCACCACAGCATCTAACATCAATTTTGTCAAAATTATAATATCTTTCTGCCATACCTCACTTACTCCAATTTAGTAATCATTTTATAATCATCCAATTACTCTAATAATATTATAAGCTCCAGAAACTCAAATGATAACCTAATTCTTTAGTATTATATGTACTTTAAATGGATTCCCATCAAGTAAGAAGAAACAAAAAAAATGTAAAAATGTCTCTCAGAAGATAAGATAAAATAATGTAGTAGTCCCTTAGTGTCATAATTCAAATAAGGTTAATAAACTTGAAGAATAAGATTTAGATTATCCAGGTTTGGACAAACATTCTTCCAGGTTTTTGCATTTTAAATATAGAGTGAGACAGGTTATTTATTTAGAAGGAATGGTTATCTCTGACACACTATTGGAATAATCTTAAAAAGTCTGTTTGGCAACTCCTTTGTACAATTAAAGATAATTTTTAAAGAGTAACTCCATTTGGTTTAAGTGAAGTGAGTTTCTTCAGTTAGTCACAGGCTTACAACATGGCTTTTCCTGACCCAAACAATTTGGATCATAGGGATTTGATCAGAGAGGAAGCTCTATTACCATCTTTTTAATCACTATGTAGGAGGTATTTAACTTTTCCAAGCCTGGAATGTAAGATTTTAAGAGTAACTTTACTTACAAAGTCTCTGTATCATTTTACTACTGCATGTCTGAATTATCTAGCCGTCTATCTGATTAAAACTGTATAGCCTCATGAACCACATTAACAGTCTTGGGAGGAATACAGTCAGCAAGAACTGGCACTCAAAATCTATAAATCTTCTACTATCAGCTTAAGCACTTCAATCAGGCATTCTCAGAAGGAAAAAGGGATTCTAGCCAAGAAAAAATGGTCTTACTGTCCTAAACTATGTAGAAATTTGGCTAATTCAAAGTTCTTGCAATATCTTCCCCCATTTCCTACTTCATCACTTCATCGTTCTATCCTCTCACATCCATACCAGGTCTGCTAAAGAAAAAAAATTGCTTTGTAAGTATGTGGTGTTAATATTATATAACATCTGTCCAAAACATTGTCTCAAAGAATTCTCCACTGAAAAGTATCTCACAATCAAACGAGTCTGAGAAATATTCCACACTTTATCTCTATCTTAGATATAAATATCTAAAACTTGAGACCCTCCACAGTGAAGACATGTCTAACTTTGACTAATTCAGTTTCTCCAAACTTATTTCCCCATAGTCTTGTCTTGTTTCTCTGTAGAGCACATGGGCAGCAAAGATGGCGCTGACAGGGAGTTGAGTGGGCAGAGCCTAATTTACTGTAGAGCAAATGGGCAGCAAAGATGTCGCTGGGAGAGAATAGAGTGGGCAGAGCCCAATTTACTGTAGAGCACATGGGCAGCCAAGATGGCGCTGGGAGAGAGTAGAGTGGGCAAAGCCCAATTGATCTTCCGATCAGTGCCTAACCAGCCCGTGAAGGCTCAGGTGCATGATAGGGTGTGACCTTGACAATGATTGGTTCCTCTTCCTCCCTTGCCATGCCCCCCCCCTTTTTGTCTTTAAAAAGGGCTGCTCTCTGTTAATAAATGAGTTTTCTACCTGCTAGATTTGGCTCCCCGCTGTGTCTGATTGTCTCCTGGGCTGAGGGAGGCTGGGGAACGGGGGAGCGCCCCTCTGCTTTCATGGGCCTGACGAAGACCCAACATTTCTCTATATCTTTATTAGCATCAATTACTTGAAGAACGTTTCATCTTGACATATCCATATACACATATAATGTACCTTAGTCAAAATCACCACTGTCAGTCTCATTAACCTTTCCCCTTCCCAAACTTATCTCAGCAAGCTTCATTTTTTCTATTTTCACACACACAGAAAGCATTTTTACTATCTTCACTTTCCTTCATTTTGCCTTTTGACACCCTACCCGCCCTAACTAGCACCCACACCTAGAATAGGACCTGTCATTTAATTTTGTATATGCTAATTGTTCAAAGGTGCTTCATTTTAAAATCATTTCTTCATAACATCTTTTTTCCATTCTAATAATTTGGAAAACACTGATTAAAAAGTTTGTTTGAAACAAGCCAAACTGAGCCATCAGAAGTGTAGCAAAAGTGATGAGCCTAGGAGATGAGGAGCAACCAGTGGGGACAGGGAAAGCCGAGGCGCCTGCTAGTTCCTACTGAGTGATTTGAAACTTAGGGAGGAGTCTTGGGACAAGACAGGAAATGGCTCCCATATCTAAAGGATCTCAGGAAGATTAGTGGAGTTATTCACTGAGCCCTGTAACCAGTGTAAAAAGTAATGTGCTGTCTTTCCATTTCCTAACAAATGGGGCAATAGTCTTTCTGATGGAGGCATAGAATTCCATTGTGTATATATACCACATTTTCTTGATCCATTCATCTACTGAGGGGCATCTGGGTTGGTTCCATATCTTAG
>NW_012269171.1:7721-9616 GCF_000151885.1 Dipodomys ordii
TAGCCTCCTCCTTTGTTTCCCCTTCCCATCCCTTCCCATCCTCCCTCTGCCCCCCCCACCCAATCCTTCCTGCTCTCCCTCTCCCCCCACCAAAGTTGTAAAGTTTGTTTTCGACATAACGACTTGTACTTCTCATTGTTGCAATGGGTCCACCTGTATCCCTATTTAAACGACTTGTTTTTCCCCTTCCCCTCCACAAATTTTACCGACATCAAATACAGTGAAATGGCTTAGTATTTGTATATGCATGGACAACAGACAGAATATATTGACTATAGCAGATTACTAAACTGTTATAATTAACTCATTGTTTCTGGGTGCTAAGAAATGATTCAAATCCAAATAAGTGAGGTTCTTCATATGAATTACTTTCCAGGAAAATAATTCCTAAAACACTGTAAATCTCAGATTTTATTCTATTCAGTATTGAGTGTTTTAATAATGGACTCCAAGGTGCTTTAAATGTTTAAGTAATGCAATTTAAGTAATGCGATTGTTACTTAATATTGGAGTTATTCTGTCATGTGGGATTCACAAATGATTGGCTTCAACCTTTTCTTCTATATTCCTTTGCAAGTTTCATGCTCTGCTTATTGCTTCACATTCTAGGTAGGTAAATTTTGGAATCTTTCACGTCAGTTTCTTCAGCTTTGTATTTCCTCCTAAGGTTCTGTTCTCAATGGTTTAATTCTATTCTATTAGCTGGGCCTTTTTTAATCTTTCCAATGCCAGAAGCAATTTCCAACTGTCCCTTATATTGGATTTCCCCAGGTAACATTTACAATAAGAATTTCTGTGTATAAGAGAATCTACTATGTTTGGGGACAAGAAGGCTGGCTACCTTGCATCACTTCACAACTCTTTAGAAATAGCTGGCACTCAGCATTCTTGGCACTGACATTTCTCTACAGTTCAAAGCCACTCAGCCTTTTACTGTGTGTGTTTTCAGTCTCCTGTCTTACAACATATTCATTTCCTTCCTTCTCTACTGTCCTTAAATCCAATTTGAGCATTGTCTTTGTGCTGAGAAAATAGCTTGCTCTTTGTGTTTCTCTTGGCAACATCTCAGAATGTTTCAGTTTCATTCAGGTTAAGATAAAATCAACTTATGAAGACATTATACACCTCCCTTTGCCCTTCAGTTTTAAAATGTAAAAGCCATTTTCTTCTCTGCTGAATGTAATACAACTTTTGAAGAGTATTATCTTTGTTCTATAGAAGAAGAATTGAAAGCTTAAAGGCATAAAATATTTTGCCCAAGGAATGGTGGGTACTAACTTCATCTGTTCGTAAGCGCCATACACCAGGTAAAATTTGCAGCTTTGTGGGGGAAGGCTATAGCAAGCATCATGGAGGGCCTCACTGGACAGGACCCTGCAAGAGAATGTGCTGTTATTTTATGCATTTGGAATATTTTGAGCAGGTTACAGATATATAAAGAAATGGAACTTATTTTAGGAAATTGTTGCTGAAATAATATTATAGTGTAAATATAGGTCCTCATGCATGTAATAAAAAGTTTAAAAAATAGGGATACTTAAAGACAAAATGCATAGGTAGACATAAATATGATGAAGACTGTAAAATTAGAAATCATGTAAATGGTGTTAACATCAATCTTTCCAAAATATTAGCATTTTATACATACTAAAAATAGGTACATGCAAGTTGAAATAAGTTGAAAATTATTTTTATAACTGATCTGAAGACCATTATATTATATAGCAAATGTATACTATTTTATACTATACATAGTATATTATGTCTGCAAATGATGCTCTCAACTTTTATAGAAAGTTTGATTAAGCTTTGCCTTATGAAGCCTGTTTAGCCTGACTCTAAAAAATTCCCAGCATAATCTACTGATCTAATCAATAATTTATAATTTTTAAAAA
>NW_012269172.1:0-837 GCF_000151885.1 Dipodomys ordii
TTCTCCCAGAGCTCTCAACCCCAAACCAGACTGATCACACCCACTTCACACAGAGCTCTCAACCCCAAACCAGACTGATCACACCCACTTCACACAGAGCTCTTACGCCCAAACCAGACTGATCACACCCACTTCACACCCGAACTCTCAACCCCAAACCAGACTGATCATTTCCACTTCACCTCAGAGCTCTCAACCCCAAACCAGACTGATCACACCCACTTCACACAGAGCTCTCAACCCCAAACCAGACTGATCATTTCCACTTCACCTCAGAGCTCTCAACCCCAAACCAGACCAGATTACACCCACTTCATCCCAGAGCTCCCAACCCCAAAGTAGACCTATCACATGCACTTCACCCCAGAACTCTCAACCCCAAACCAGACCAGATCACACCCACTTCACACACAGCTCTCAACCCCAAACCAGACTGATCATTTCCACTTCACCTCAGAGCTCTCAACCCCAAACCAGACCAGATCACACCCAGTTCACACAGAGCTCTCAACCCCAAACCAGACTGATCACACCCACTTCACCCAGAGCTTCCAACCCCAAACCAGACCAGATAACACCCCCTTCACCCCAGAGTTCTCAACCCCAAACCAGAGCAGATCACACACACTTCACACCAGAGCTTCCAACCCCAAACCAGACCAGATCACACCCACTTCACACAGAGCTCTCAACCCCAAACCAGACCAGATCACACCCCCTTCACCCCAGAGTTCTCAATCCCAAACCAGAGCAGATCACACACACTTCACACCAGAGCTTCCAACCCCAAACCAGAGCAGATCACACACACTTCACACCAGAGCTTCCAACCCCAAA
>NW_012269172.1:4107-5813 GCF_000151885.1 Dipodomys ordii
GTGACTGCCCCACAAGCACGCCACCCACACGGCAGTGGCCACACTTCGGACAAAGACAAACCAGAGACCCCGGGACCCCCATCTCCCTGGAGCCCCTCCATCTCCCCGCAACCCCCCCACCTCCCTGATCCCCACCCCCATCTCTGTCCAGGGCCCTTCACAGCCTCCACTACCCTGAGCCACCCCACAGCTCTTTGGGCGTTCCCCGGCCTCCACCCCTGTCCCCCAGGGCCCAGCCCCAGGAAAGGATCCGAGTGCCAGGGGCTCAGCTCTGCTCACCCCCGCTGTCCTACAGGGGGCTCCCCATCCTGTGCTGTGTTCTGCAGCCCCGCCCCCTCCGCTCTCTACAAGATTGCTGTTCCTGCTGGCACCACCCAGTCTCTCCCTCACCTTCCACCCCTCCCCCTGCTGGCCTGGTTTGGGGGGGGGGGTCTCCTGGGGCCTTGGAAGCCCTCTGCCCAGGCCCAGGCAGAGGTGTTCAGGGGCAGGGTGGTGTGAGCAGAGGGTGTGGAGGCCATTCTCACCCGTGGTTCTGCAAGGCGGGGGCCACAGCAGGGCCACAGTGGGGGCTGGGGAGGGAGGGAGAGAAGGAGGGAGGGAGTCAAGGGAAGGAGCGGCCGGGCTGGGCCCCGAGGCTCTCAGCATCCAACCCACCCTCGGCCCAGCCTGCCTGCGGGGCCGGGGCCGTGGCCAGCCAGCCACACCCACATCCATCAGCTGAGTTCAAGCCACCAGGAGGTCCCCACACTGACCACAGACACGGCCTTCCCGGCCCCCAGCACGGCTCCCAGTCAGCCCAGGGCCAACCGCGGCCATGGGCACCGGTGTGTGAGGAGCCTTGAGGAGCAGCGTGCCCTGGGGCCGCGGGGTGGGAAGCGGTGGTGCCCAGGCCCCTCAGACCCCGCTCACGGGGGGTTCTTCCTCTCTCCTGGCCTGGGGGTTCTGAGGCGGTGACGTGCAGACCTGGTCTGGCCTGGGCCAGGACGCACAGGAGCAGCAGCGGGCGCAGCCGATGGGCCGCCAGGGTGGGCGGTGGCAGTGCCACCAAGAGCTGCCAGGCCGGCTCCGACTCGGAGGAGGACAATGCTGCCCACCGGGCGCCGCGCTGGGATGGTTGGAAACACCGCAGGGCTGCGCGGCTGGCCCACACCGCTCGCCTCCCTGGCCTTCAGCTCCCCGGACAAGGAAGAAACCTCACAGCTCCTTGCTAAACCAGTCCTCCCACCCAGGCTGGCGCGACCCAGACCCACCGCAGCCACGCCCGGCATGGACAGCGGGTCTGGAGGAGGGGACCCGGCTCTGATTCCACTCACCCCGACCATCCAGCTGAGGGAGAGGAGGGAGGCAAGAAGCAGCCTCACCACACCCTCCCGCTCAGGGGCGGATGGGGGAGGGATGGGGTACGGCGGGGGGGGGGGGCAGCAGGGGACAGCCTGGGTGAAAGGGCGCCCCGGCCACCTCCCCACTGCCCTGGACACACGGGCCGGCCAGGCGCCAGAGCCACAGAGGCGAGCACGGGGAGGGGGGTGTGCACACGTGTGCACACACGCGCACGTACACATACACACACGCACACAGAGGAACAAAAGCCATATCAAAGACTCCTGCAACTCCTTTCCTGGAAACAGGTGAGGGCCCTGAGCTCCTGAGGCCTGTAAGCAGAACCGCTGTGGGTGGGAGGAAGGAGAGAGAAGAGGGAGGAGAGA
>NW_012269173.1:0-324 GCF_000151885.1 Dipodomys ordii
TTTTCTTTTTGCTTATGTGGTGCTGAGGAATTGAACCCAGGGCCTCAGGCATGCAAGGCAAGCGCTCTACCACTGAGCCACCTTCCCAGCCCAGTCATGAGACTCTTATATCCAATAAACCACTAGAAAACCAGAAGTGGCGCTGTGGCTCAAGTGGTAGAGCACTTGCCTTGAGCTGAAGAGCGCAGGGACAGCATCCAAGCCCAGAGTTCAAGCCCAAGACTGACCAAAAAAAAAAAAAAAAAGAATTCATTGTATAGACCACAAACCCAAAAACAGAAAGAGTGGGTGGAAGGGGTGGGAACGCTGAAGGGATGGCATTGA
>NW_012269173.1:374-2903 GCF_000151885.1 Dipodomys ordii
AAAAAAAAAAAAAAAAGAATTCATTGTATAGACCACAAACCCAAAAACAGAAAGAGTGGGTGGAAGGGGTGGGAACGCTGAAGGGATGGCATTGATCAAGATGCCCTGTATTCCTAGATTGTTTCATTAAATGGCACTCCCTTTGTACAACTACTTAAAGATAATTTTTTTAAAGATCTCAAACTATTAGGGCTGGGAAGGTGGCTCAGTGGTAGAGCGCTTGCCTTGCATGCATGAGGCCATGGGTTCGATTCCTCAGCACCACATAAGCAAAAAGAAAAAAGCCAGAAATGGCTTGTGGCTCAAGTGTTAGAGCACTAGCCTTGAGCTGAAGAGCTGAGGGACAGTGCCCAGGCCCAGAGTTCAGGCCCCACAACCAGACCCCAAAAAATAAAATAAAAAATAAAAATCTCAAACTATTAAAAAGCAAATGAACACCACTCGGACTTATAAAGCAGGCTTCAGAATGCACTTTGTCTCTCTTTGAGGAAGTACTTGAAGATCCATGTGTTCTTCAAGAAACTGGAGATCAAAGAAAAGAAGGCAGCAATATGGCCTTTGGTGAGGAACCCGGGCTTGAGTGGAGGAGGATCTTGCCTTCCACCGCGGGGCTGCTACTCAGCGGGAGCAGAGGCTCGGCCCCCCTGGGCTGCTTCCACGCTGGGCTGTGGATAGACAGTGTATCCTGTCTGACTGCAGGACCTGCAAGCCACCGGAGAGCTTAAACTTCACTCTCCTTCATTGCTTCATGATAGCACACAAGGGACCACGGAACCCAAGGTACAGGGGCGGGTGCCGGGAAAAGTCTCACAGAAAAAGTAGTTTGCGTTTTTTTGTCTTCTTTGTCTCAGTCCTGGAGCTTGGACTCAGGGCCGGTGGACTGTACTAACCTTTTTTGCTCTCAAGGCTAGCACTCTATCACCTGAGCCACAGCTCTACTTCTGGATTTTGGGGAGTTATGTGGAGATAAAAATCTCACAGACTTTCCTGCCCAGGCAGGTTTGGAACTATGATCCTGAGTTCTCAGCCTCCTAAGCTTAGATTACAGGTGTGAGTCACCAACACCCAGCTAAAGTACTGCTTTAAGAGACATCTGAAGGTTAAGTTGGAATGTACAAAGGTCAGAGCAAGGGGAAAAATCCAGAAAGTAAGGAAGAGACCAGAGAGCCCAAGACAAAAGTAACTCAAGTACCCAAGGCAGAATCTGAAGGCAGAAAAATTGCAGAACACAGATGGGCAGGGGCCAAATGTTTTCCCAAAGCTCTTTATACATACTTGTTTGACTCTCCTTCAACACTGGAAAACACAGACAATCCTAGAGGAATGACAGCAGATGTAATGAGTGGCAGAAAAAAGCTACCTAAAGTTAACTGCAAAGACAAAGTATTTTGAACAGTGCTTTGTAGCCACAGATACTACTGTGTGTAGAGCAGAATAATACCCTTACTGAAAAATAAAGGGCTGGGTATGGTGGTTCACACCAACAGTCTGCGATTTGGGAGGCTGAGGTAGGAAGATCAAGCATTTGAAGCCAGCCTGGGTTACATACAATGAGTTCAAGGCCAGTCTGACCAACTTGAGACAGTCTCAAAATATAAAGAAAAACAAGAACCAGGATGTAACTCACTGGTATAGAATCACCTACCATTCATGAAACCCTAAATTCTACACCTAGGTCTGAAAAATAAAAACAAAAACAAAGACATACTTTCCAATTGTAATTTTTTTATGATACTAGAGTCTTGAACTCAGGGCCTTGTGCTTGCGACCAAAGCACAAGCCACACCCTCTACCTCAAGCTGTACTTTGTACTAAAATCACTAAAATGTAATTATAACAAGTTCTTTAAATATAGAAAGATTAACAGACTGGATGTATAGTTCAAGTGGAAGAGCACCTACCAAGTAAGTGTGATGAGGACCTAAATTCAAACCCAGTACCACACACACACATGCAAACATGCACATGTGCACACGCACATGCATGGACGTGCATGTGCACACACACAAATATCTAACACCATTTTTATAGTTTTAGAAATAACCAGAGGAGCCAGGTGCCAGTGGCTCACACCTGTAATCCTAGCTACTAAGGAGGCTGAGATCTGAAGATTGCAGTTCAAAGCCAGCTGGGGCAGGAAAGTCCGTGAGACTCTTATCTCCAATAAATCACCAGAAAATTTGAAGTGGGACTGTGGCTCAAGTGGTAGAGTGCTCACCTTGAGCTGAAGAGTTCAGGAACAGCACTCAGGCTCAAGTTCAAGCTCCATGAACGACAAAAAAAATGAATAGAAAAAAAGAAAAGAAATAACCAGAGGAAACTAAAAACTATTAACTAAAAGTCTAAGCTGGGGACTGGAAAAGTGGCTCAGTGGTAGTGTTGGCCTTGCATGCATGAGGCCTTGGGTTCAATTCTTCAGTACCACAATAACAGAAAAAGCCAGAAGTGGCACTGTGGCTCAAGTGGTAGAGCGCTAGCCTTGAGCTGAAGAGCTGAGGGACAGTGCCCAGGCCCAGAGTTCAAGCCCCA
>NW_012269174.1:0-2110 GCF_000151885.1 Dipodomys ordii
TTCCATCTACTGGATGGGGTTTATCTTGCTACTCTTTTTCAAGGAGGTTCAAATATCTCATTAATTTGTTGGTTTCAGATCTCTCCAACTTGTTGATGTAGGAACTCAGAGCTATAAACTTGCCTCTGAGTACTACCTTTGCTGTGTTCCAAAGGAGCTAGTAATTTGTGTAGTCATTTTTTTAATATTGTGAACATTTGAATTTTGGTTTTAATCTCTTCCATGAATCACTGATGATTGAACAGTGAGTTGTTCAGTCTCCATGTGTTACAGGACTTTCTTTGGTGGCTTTTAGTGTTGTTCTAATTTTATTCCCTTGTGATCTGAGAGAATGCAAGGTATAACTTCAATGTTTCTGAATTTGGACAAGTTTGCTTTGTGACCTAAAATGTGGTCTTTTTTGGAGATGTTCCATGTGCTGCTGAGAAAAATGTGTATTCTGATGCTGCTGGGTGAAATATTCGGTAGATATCTGTTAAATCTAGTTCATCTAAGTAGTTGTTTAGATTTGTAGTTCCTCTGTTGAGTTTTTACTGAATTGATCTATCTAGTGTGGACAGTGGTGTGTTAAAGTCCCTAATATTTAATGACTTCGGATTTGTGTGAGATTTGAGGGAAAATAGTGTTTCCTGGATAAATTTGGGTGCTCCATTGTTAGGCAAATAGATATTTTGAATTGTGATATCCTCCTGAAGGAGAGATCCCTTAATTAGTATGGAGTGATTTCTTTAACTCTTCACACTAATTTTACTTTGAAGTCTATTTTATCTGATATTAGGATTGCAACTCCTACTTGTTTATGGGGGCCATTTGCTTGTTAGATTTTGTTCCAGCTTTTCACTTTCAAGATGTGCTTGTTTTTATGGGCAGGGTGTGACTCCTGAAGGCATCAAATCAAAGGATCTTGCTTTTTAATCCAACTAGACAGTCTATGTCACTTAATTGGAGAGTTAAGTCCGTTAGTGTTGAGAGTTAGTACTGAGAGGTGTTTGGGCGTTCCTGCCATTTTATCCACCTTCTTGTGGGCTGCAGCGACTGGGTTCTTCCTATGGTTCTTGGATTCTCAGTTTGGGTGCAGTTTCTTGGCTTTTATTCTGGTCTTGTTGGTTTTCTATGTGTAGGACATCTTTAAGAATCTTTTGTTGGGCTGGTTTGGTGGAGATATATTGTTTCAGTTTTTCTTTGCTATGGAAGGTTTATATTTGATCTTTGGTTATGAAGGAGAGTTTAGCTGACTACAGTATTCTTGGTTGATAGTTGTCTTTAGGGCATGGCTTACATCATTCCAGGCTCTTCTTGCTGTAATTATCTCTGCTGAGAAATCTGAGGTAATTCTAGTTGGTTATAGGTGATTTATCTTTTTTTTTGTCGGTCCTGGGGCTTGAACTCTGGGCTTGGGTGCTGTCCCTGTGCTCTTCAGCTCAAGGCGAGTGCTCTACCACTTGAACAGCACCACTTCTGGTTTTCTGGTGGTTTATTGGAGATAACATTTTCCTGGACTTTCTGCCTGGGCTGGCTTTGAACTGTAATCCTCAGATCTCAGTCTCCTGAGTAACCAGGATTATATGCGAGAGCCCCCGGCACTCAGTGTGATTGATCTTTTCTCTGTGACAGCTTTGAGGATCCTTTCCTTTGCCTGAATTGATTCTGTCTGGATTATACTGTGACGGTGGGATGTCCTATTCTGGTTTGGTCTATTTGGGTTTTAAAAGCTTCTTGTGTCTGTATAGGCCTATATTTTGCATGTTTGGGATGTTCTCTGCTAGGATCCTGTTAAACAAATTTCCTAGACCATTAACTTCTGACTCTAGGTGCTCCTCTACACCCACTATCCTCAGATTAGGCCTTCTAATGGTGTCTTCCAAATGTTGAATAGATCTGTCATATTTCTTGGACTTGTCTTGGATAGTTGTATGTTCTTTCTCTATAATATCTAGGCTGTCTTCAGTCCCCGAGATTCCATCTTCTGCGTGGTCTAACCTACTGTCAAGACTTCCTACTTTGTTTCTTATTTCTTTTCCTTCTAATTGGTCAGCTTTGCTGGCTTCCAATTTTTGGTTGGAGCTTTGTTTTAGATCTTGTATGACCATGACCTTCTTTACTTCCTTAA
>NW_012269174.1:2160-4604 GCF_000151885.1 Dipodomys ordii
CTTGTTTATGGGGGCCATTTGCTTGTTAGATTTTGTTCCAGCTTTTCACTTTCAAGATGTGCTTGTTTTTATGGGCAGGGTGTGACTCCTGAAGGCATCAAATCAAAGGATCTTGCTTTTTAATCCAACTAGACAGTCTATGTCACTTAATTGGAGAGTTAAGTCCGTTAGTGTTGAGAGTTAGTACTGAGAGGTGTTTGGGCGTTCCTGCCATTTTATCCACCTTCTTGTGGGCTGCAGCGACTGGGTTCTTCCTATGGTTCTTGGATTCTCAGTTTGGGTGCAGTTTCTTGGCTTTTATTCTGGTCTTGTTGGTTTTCTATGTGTAGGACATCTTTAAGAATCTTTTGTTGGGCTGGTTTGGTGGAGATATATTGTTTCAGTTTTTCTTTGCTATGGAAGGTTTATATTTGATCTTTGGTTATGAAGGAGAGTTTAGCTGACTACAGTATTCTTGGTTGATAGTTGTCTTTAGGGCATGGCTTACATCATTCCAGGCTCTTCTTGCTGTAATTATCTCTGCTGAGAAATCTGAGGTAATTCTAGTTGGTTATAGGTGATTTATCTTTTTTTTTGTCGGTCCTGGGGCTTGAACTCTGGGCTTGGGTGCTGTCCCTGTGCTCTTCAGCTCAAGGCGAGTGCTCTACCACTTGAACAGCACCACTTCTGGTTTTCTGGTGGTTTATTGGAGATAACATTTTCCTGGACTTTCTGCCTGGGCTGGCTTTGAACTGTAATCCTCAGATCTCAGTCTCCTGAGTAACCAGGATTATATGCGAGAGCCCCCGGCACTCAGTGTGATTGATCTTTTCTCTGTGACAGCTTTGAGGATCCTTTCCTTTGCCTGAATTGATTCTGTCTGGATTATACTGTGACGGTGGGATGTCCTATTCTGGTTTGGTCTATTTGGGTTTTAAAAGCTTCTTGTGTCTGTATAGGCCTATATTTTGCATGTTTGGGATGTTCTCTGCTAGGATCCTGTTAAACAAATTTCCTAGACCATTAACTTCTGACTCTAGGTGCTCCTCTACACCCACTATCCTCAGATTAGGCCTTCTAATGGTGTCTTCCAAATGTTGAATAGATCTGTCATATTTCTTGGACTTGTCTTGGATAGTTGTATGTTCTTTCTCTATAATATCTAGGCTGTCTTCAGTCCCCGAGATTCCATCTTCTGCGTGGTCTAACCTACTGTCAAGACTTCTTACTTTGTTTCTTATTTCTTTTCCTTCTAATTGGTCAGCTTTGCTGGCTTCCAATTTTTGGTTGGAGCTTTGTTTTAGATCTTGTATGACCATGACCTTCTTTACTTCCTTAATTTGGTGTTCAGTGTTTATTCTCAAATCACTTAGTTGATTGGTTACGGTTTCCTCGGACTCCCATTCCTTCTGGTGGGTTCCATTCAGCATTCCCTTTGTGGTCTCCCTGAATTCTTTAAGCTGTCTGTTTATGGATTCCATGAATGCCTCTAATCATCTTTGTGTATTCTCATCGTACTCTCTCAATTCTTGTATTACTCTTTGATTAGCTTCCTCATGTTCCCGCAATTCCTGTAGTTCTTTTTGACTGTCCTCAGTCTGCTCACACACAATTCCTTTATTTCTCTTTTAGTGTTCTCAGCCTGCTCATGCAATTCCTGTATCAATCTTTGAGTAGCTTTCTCATGCTCATGAGATTCCTGTATTGATCTTTGGTTTGTCTCTTTTCTCTCCCTATCACACTCACATTGAGTCCTTTGCAGTTTTGCAATCTTTCATTCATCATGTTTACCAGTAGTGTTTGTAGAGCTTTTTTGGAACTCTCCTCTGGACTATTCATTATCTGTTCTGTCACTTGATTATCATGAATGGGAGTTGAGATACACAGACTTGCCATTTTTCTTGTGTTTTTCCTACTTCTTCTGCCCATTTGGTATGAAAGTGCTAGAACACTATTTCAAGGCAAGCATCAACCAAAGTTCTGTAGTTGTACAGTCAAAAGGGTGAAGAAACAATCTAGCTCAACGAATACAATCTATTCAACATCAAACAACTATGGATTAATGGCCTAAGAACAGGGAAGAAAAATTTGGCATACCAGAAATTATTAGGTTTAGGGAGAGATGTGGGGAAAAATAGTGTTAAAGGGATGTGGAACGGTAAAAGGAGAGTGAAATTAACCAAGTCCTAATCTCAAAGAGGGAAATGGATTGGACAGAATGATAGGAGAGGGATTAAAAAAAGAGAGACAAGAATAATTGGAAAAGAAAAAAATTAAATTTAAAAAGTGAAACTTAAAAATTATGTAAGTTTAAAGGTGAAATTGAGAGAAGAAAGGGATAGGATGAGAGGAGGCGAGGAGTAGAAAGGAGACATAAAAAACTAAACAAAAATTCTTGAAAATTATATAGGTATAAAGAGATAATACTGCTATTAAGAATTTAAGCCTAAGAGGTTTTGAATTGA
>NW_012269175.1:0-2532 GCF_000151885.1 Dipodomys ordii
TCTCCTCCTCCCTCCCTCTTCCTTCCTCCCTCCCCCTCCCCTCCCCCTCCCCTCCTGCTTGCCTGGCCTCTGGTCCACTATGGGGTGAGAGGTAAGGACGACCCGCTGGAGGCTTCCCAGCTCCAGAGCTCAAGACTCCATGGAACTGGAAACCCGTTCTTCAGCCTGGCTGCAGCCCCTTCCCCAGCTCAGCCAAACCTGGCTCCCTGGGCTTGGTGGGGCCGCTGGTCCCCCCTCCTTCCCTCCCCTCCTTCCCTCCCCTCCTTCCCTCCCTCCTTCCCTCCCTCCTTCCCTCCCCTCCTTCCCTCCCCATCTCTGCTGCTTGCTCATGGCTTGCTCTGTCAGAGATGAATCACGTGTGCGGGTTGCTGTGTGTCGGGGAGGGTGGCCTCCGGCCCCGTGGGGGTGAATGTCACCGTCTTGGGGGCTCAGAGCCCGCTCAGAGCTCAGCAGACGGTCAGGCGTCCTGGGAAGGCCAAGGCGCAGTCCGGGCCGTGGGGTGCTGCCTGCCATCCGCGCGCTGCTTCTTCGTCGTCTGCAGCCCTGCTTCCTGGCCAGCCGTGCCCCCTCCTTTCTTGGGGTGCCTAGGGAGCCCTGACACACCAAAATTGGGGCGGTCTGCCCCCCAGAAGGGTGTTGAGTCTGGGAGGAGAAGAAGCAAGGTATACGTGGCATAACGTCACAAAAGTGCAACTTCAGTGTTAAGTATTTTCATCGTGCGCCATGTGAGGGTTTGAACTCAGGTGCTTGCATCTGTCCGGCGGGTGCTCTGCCACCGACCCACGGCCCCCACAGAAGGTGGGTGACGGCTGCGCCCATCTGGCTTTGTCCCCAGGCACTGTCCCGGGTGGAGGGGTGGCTTAGAGTGGCTCTGGGCGCTTGGGAACATAAGGTCTGGGCTGCGGGTTTGGGTTTAGGGGTGGCGTACACTGGCAGGTTGAGAGCATGTGTGGGACACAGCTGCCATCAAGGTCACGGACTGTTTCTGGAAGATTCCTATCACCCACACTATTCCCCACATCACCCGCCTCGCCCCTCACCTGGAACAGTGCTCGCTCCCTCGCGTAGGTCACAGGTCCTGGCTGGACTGGCAGGTTTGGTGGCTGCTGGTCCCAGAAATGACAAAGAAACAGGGCCTGAGGACAGAGCCCCGGACAAACACAGCAACACAAAACGCCTGCGCGAGGTTCCTCAGCCCCGTGGCCACCCTGAGGAGGTTCCCCAGCGGCGAGGTGCAGGCCAGCGCCCAGAGGGGACAGAGGGAGCCGGCTCTGGACTGTCAGCCTCCCCACGGAGGTCCTGGGCAGGAGGGCGGCCCTCAGCTCAGCGGCTTCTCCCTCGCAAGGCTGTGATGGCCGTCTCCCCGCAGACGCGCCGGAGCACAGGGGAAGGCCCTGGCGGGTTCCGGGTTGCAGCGAGTGGCGGCCGCTTCCTCCAGGGCAGTGAGCGCCAGCGTCCATCTCTGCACCTGCAGAGACCAGGTGTGCACACGTCCAGCTGGCCTCCACCTGCCCCATCCTGCCGGCCTCCTCTGCCCGGGTCTGGCCTCTAGCAGGTTCCCCCTCCCTCCTTGGGGCTCGAGCCTGCTCCCAGGAAGCATGGGCTAAGTGAGAGAGCCAGGTACTGGGGCTGAGATGCCAAGCGCCCAGGCCAAGGGGTGTGAAAGGCTGGGTCACCATGCAGGGCCAAGGGGGGGCGAGGCCCAGGGCAGAGGGGGGAGGGGGGGCGAGGCCCAGGGCAGGGGGGGAATGGGGGGGGGGCGAGGCCCAGGTCTGCGAGTCCCCAGGGTTCCTTCTCCAGATACACTCTGCTCTAGGGACCTCGGCCCATGCACACTGTGGTCTGGACGGCAGAGTGGGCCCGGGTGGGAAGCAGGAGCGGGAGGAGCTCAGGGGCAGCGCTGATCACGTCTGTTAGGGGACGAGTCTGTCTCTGGGCGGCGGTGACAGCCCTGATCTCAGCCCTCAGAGGAGAAGCTACCCGCCAGCCCTCCTTCCACGGAGCGTTTCACGCCGGCCTGGCACTCTGCTTACCTGCTCAGGTTGCTGGAGACCCACTTCTGCTGGGCCGCCCACTCACGGGTCACCACACCCAGCCCCAGACAAGCCACACCCCACCCTGGCTTGGCCACGCCACACCCCCAGCTGGGCAGCTTTGGCCTCAGAGTGCCGTTCCCAGCTCTAGGAGCAGGCCCCAGGGAGGACCATACCAAGAGTGGACAGTGACCATCCTGACCCCGCAGGGTCCCTTCCCTTTGGCTTTGGTTGGCTGTGAGACTCAGCTTCCAACTTTCAGACTCCAGTTCAGCGCGGATTCCCAGCCCCCGACACTCAGGGCTTGCTCTGAGCTCAGATTCCCAGCCCCCAACACTCAGGGCTTGCTCTGAGCGTGGATTCCTTTTCCCGACACTCAGGGCTTGCTCAGCGTGGATTCCCAGCCCCGACACTCAGGGCTTGCTCTGAGCGTGGATTCCCAGCCCCCGACACTCAGGGCTTGCTCAGCGCAGATTCCCAGCCCCCCGACACTCAGGGC
>NW_012269175.1:5352-6979 GCF_000151885.1 Dipodomys ordii
CACTGCGTCCACTGCGTCCACTGTGTTCACTGCGTCCACTGCGTCCACTGTGTCCACTGCGTCCACTGCGTCCACTGTGTTCACTGCGTCCACTGTGTTCACTGTGTCCACTGCGTCCACTGCGTCCACTGTGTCCACTGCGTCCACTGCGTCCACTGTGTTCACTGTGTCCACTGCGTCCACTGTGTTCACTGCGTCCACTGCGTCCACTGTGTTTACTGCGTCCACTGCGTCCACTGTGTTCACTGCGTCCACTGCGTCCACTGTGTTTACTGCGTCCACTGCGTCCACTGTTGGACTGGAAAGTTCAACAAGAGTAAATTTCGGATGGGTGGCAGCAGCTGGGAATCGGGCTTTGGGTCACGTGACGTGTTTGGGGCCATGTTTATTTCTGGTTGTGCTGCCATGGCTGAGGACACGCTTTGTGGCAGACCTTGTCCTTCACGCTGGCTGAGCTGTGTCTTGAAGGAGTGCTCCTCCGCCCAGAGAGGCTTCTGGATGCCAGGCGGGCGGGGCCAGCCGCTCCCAACACATGCCCTTACTCTTGAGGGGTCCCATTCGGACCAGCACCCCTGGGACCACCCGTCACTGCCATCACAAGCAAGGTTGGAAGCAGCGGCCTCCTTCTGGAAACCCACAATGAAAAGAACTCATCTCCCAATTCTGCGAATTAGGAAGAGATTACTCATTTTCCAAAGGATTCTTGTTTCATTCTCTGCCGGAACAACCCCCTTCATTCTCAGCCATTCAGTGACAGCCGAGTGCATTCACGGCAGATTTCGCTTCTTCAAAGCCAAGATGGACAGCGTCGCGCAGCTGCTACCCAGAGGGGCTGTGGGCAGGCGGCACAGACAGGGGAGGGTGCCCAGATGGAGGGTGCCCGCCGGGCTGTGCCGCCTCCGGGCTTCTGGGGAGCGTCTGGCTGAGGAAGCCCAGCAGGTGGGAGGGAGACACAGCATCCCCTGCAGAGGGCAAGAGGGAGGGAAGGGAGGGAGGGAGGGAGGGAGGGAAGGGAGGGAGGGAGCGCTCCTGCCTGCCACCCCAGCAGGCACATGTGACCGCAGAGAGGGGGGAAATCATTGAGCAGCTGACGCAAGGCGGGTGAGGATGACGCCAAGAGTGATGGCCGCGAGGCGGAGCACGGAGGAGCGCAGGGAGAGGGGGCCCTGGGCATGCTCCCCTGGGAACGCAGACAGGATCCCCGAGCTAGGACCCAGCATCCCAAATCACGGAGACCGGAAGGGGCAGCGAGCCACGAGCCTTCACCGGGACTTGCTGCACGGACGCCCTCGTGACCCTGGCTCTCTGACCCCAGGGTCGCCGAGCTCTCCTACAGGACAATGGGCAGGCTCTGGGGGCCAGAGGCAGCAGGAGCACGGGCCGCAGCGCTTCTCTGTTGACCTTCCTGTCTTGGAGGGAGCTGTCCGGTGCAGCCGGCTTTAAAAGCCTTTCGTAGAATTTGTTTTTTTCTTTCTGATTCTGGGGCTTGAACTCAAGAGCCTTGGCACTATCTATGAGCTCTTTAAAATTTCTTCTTCTTCTTCTTCTTCTTCTTCTTCTTCTTCTTCTTCTTCTTCTTCTTCTTCTTCTTCTTCTTCTTCTTCTTCTTCTTCTTCTTCTTCGTCTT
>NW_012269176.1:0-312 GCF_000151885.1 Dipodomys ordii
AAAATACTCAAAAGTCTGAGGAGTTTTAGGATAGTTTAATCTTGACTGAATATACCTCTGTTTTTCACTTGTTTGTATGTAAAATATGTGGGATATAGGTACATGAAGATGATAAATAAAACATGGCTTCATAGCCATTAACCTATTGAAATCACATGCATTTATTTACAACAGTTTCAAAAATTAAGAAACTTGCCAGGCGCTGGTGGCTCACGCCTGTAATCCTAGCTACTCAGGAGGCTGAGATCTGAGGATCGCGGTTCAAAGCCAGCCTGGGCAGGAGAGATTGTGAGACTCCTATCTCCAATAAAC
>NW_012269176.1:362-1435 GCF_000151885.1 Dipodomys ordii
TGTAATCCTAGCTACTCAGGAGGCTGAGATCTGAGGATCGCGGTTCAAAGCCAGCCTGGGCAGGAGAGATTGTGAGACTCCTATCTCCAATAAACCACTAGAAAACCGGAAGTGGAGAGATTGTGAGACTCCTATCTCCAATAAACCACTAGAAAACCGGAAGTGGCGCTGTAGCTCAATTGTTAGAGTGCTTGCCTTGAGCTGAAGAGCTGAGGGACAGCGCCCAGGCCCAGAGTTCAAGCCCCACGACCGACAAAAAAACAAAAAAAAATTAAGAAACTTGATATAAGTACAGTGGATATTGGTAAAGATGGTAAAATATGAAAGAGTGAATGAGCTAGAAGCAATTGCATTTTTTTGTTCATAGGATTTCTTGTTTCAGTTTAAACCAAATACATCGGTGTCACCTGGAAGAACAATGTACTTGGAATTAGTCACTCAATGTTTGTAAACACGAACAAGGGTTGTTAATCCAAATCTCTGAGGACTCTTGAAAATATCCTTTTGTGCATAGGTACTGAACATAATAAATCTATTCCCTGTATGTGTTTTTTTAGCTCAGGAAATGCCTTCCACTTTTCTCTAAAGACATTGAAGGTATCTAGTGTGATTAATTATAGTCAAGCCCCAGTTTGCACATGCCAGATTATTTTTACTATATTGTTGGGCAAAAAGTCAGATAAGGATAAAAAGTAAGTAACTAAATTCTAAATGTGAGTTCAAGTGTTGAAATGATTGGATGGGTAGGCAGATGTGTTAAATGATGGCCCTCTTAAAACAGTATAACTTTGAGTTTCAAATGTATTTTTTAGAGTTCTAATCTTTTGCATATTCTACAAAACTAGGCTTGAGTATTTTGTGTATGAGCTCACCCTTGAAAAGTTAGACAGAAGAGAAATGAATTTTATTTTGGTGCTCCATATATAGAAAATTACTTTGAGGTTTGTAAGGAAAAAGAATCTATATTCTATAGAATGTTAATTTGTTATTTTTGATAATAATTATCAATTAATTACTAATGTTTTATTTTTTATCCAATGTTAACTTTATAAGAAATTGTCTTAGTATTGTAG
>NW_012269177.1:0-335 GCF_000151885.1 Dipodomys ordii
CCACATAAGCAAAAAGAAAAAAGCCGGAAGTGGCGCCATGGCTCAAGTGGTAGAGCACTAGCCTTGAGCTGAAGAGCTGAAGGACAGCGCCCAGGCCCAGAGTTCAGGCCTCACAACCAGACCAAAAAAAAAAAAGAAATGCAATCTTTACCTGACTTATGTAACTGAAACCCCTCTGTATGTCGCCTTTATAATAATAAAAATAAATTAAAACCAAACAAAGAAAAATAAACAATAGGGCTGGGAATATGGTTTAGTGGTAGTGTGCTTGCCTAGCATACATAAAGCCCTGGGTTCCATTCCTCAGTACCACATAAGCAGAAAAGGCCAGAAGA
>NW_012269177.1:5390-6874 GCF_000151885.1 Dipodomys ordii
TGGGGGCGGAGATTGGAAGGGATGGGAAGGGGAAACAAAGGAGGAGGCAACAATGCTTGATAAGAAATGTACTCATTACCTTGCCCATGTAATTGTAACTCCTCTGTATGGTATTTTCACAATAATTTTTTTTTTTAAAAACGTTCCTGAGAGTGGGGAAGGTGCCTCAGTGGTAGAGTGCTAGCCTTGCATGCATGAGGCCCTGGGTTCGATTCCTCATCACCACATAAGCAGAAAAAGTGGGCTATGGCTCAAGTGGTAGAGTGCTAGCCTTGAGCTAAAGAGCTGAGAGACAGCACCCAGACCCAAAGTTCAGACCCCATGACCAACAAAAAAATAAAATAAAATAAACACTTGCTTAAAAAAAAAAAGTTCCTAAACTGCCAGGTGTCAATGGCTGAGATTTGGAGGATTGAGGTTCAAAGACAGCCTGGGCAGAAAAGTTCACACAAGACTCCATCTCCAAAATAACCAGCACCATAAGTGGAGGTATGGCTCAACTGGCAGAGAGCCAACTTGAGTAAAAAGAAGTCTAAGAACAGAGAGAGGACCCAGTTCAAGAGCCAGTACTAGGACAAAAAAAAAAAAGGAACAAAATAACTATCAAAGCTTGCCACTTATAATCCTAGTTACTCAGGAATCTGAGATCTGAGGATTGGGGTTCAAAACTAGCCCTGGCAGAAAAGTCCTAAAAGCCTTTACCTTCAGTTAACCAGCAAAATGAAGGACTGGAAGTATGGCTCAAGTGGTAGAGCATCAGCAGGGAAAAAAGTGAAAAAGCTAGTGCTCACAGCCCCAAGTTCAAGCTCTGGGAACACATACAAATACAAAAAAAAAAAGACAAAAGGAAAAAAAAATCACATACACACAGCAAAACACAAGACTGAATGTGTAGCATGCTAGCCCAGCCAAGGATATGGCCAAGTTTAAGCCCCAGGTTGTACCAGATAACACAGAAGTTCCTGCTGGGTGCTGATGGTTCAGCTGATGGTTCACACATATAATCCTCAAAGCTCAGCAGGCTGAGATCTGAGAATCATGGTTGGAAGCCAGCCTGAGCAGTAAAGTCCATGAGACTCTTATCTCTAATTAATCACCTAAAAGCCAGAAGTGGAGCTTGGCTCAACGGCTCAAGTAGTAGTGTGCTAGCTTGAGGGGAACAAAAGCTCAGAGGCAATACCCAGACCCTGAGTTCAAGCCCCAGGACAAGCACTAAAAATAAATGATGTAAGTATTCAAAATATAGGGGGTTATAAAGGGAGGGAGGAAGGGTAAACAAATGCAATTGTACTACTATCCAGTATACACTATGTGGAAAATGAGCTATGTTAACTTTTAAGAAGGAATGGGAGGGGCTGGGAATGTGGCTCAGTGGTAGAGCGCTTGCCTTGCATGCCTGAGGCCCTGGGTTCGATTCCTCAGCACCACATAAGCAAAAAGAAAAAAGCAGGAAGTGGCACTGTGGCTCAAGTGGTAGAGCACTA
>NW_012269178.1:0-3985 GCF_000151885.1 Dipodomys ordii
GAGGAGGAGGGGGAGGGGGAGGAGGAGGAGGAGGAACTGCAAGTAAAATAAAAAATCCTCTTGTTTTCACTTCTGGGAGTTCATTTTGATAAGCATCAGTTTATATACTTCCGTTCTTTCCCTTGCCTAAACTTGAGCCTGTCCACATTCTGATACCTTGCTCCACCCAGATCTTTATACACACACGAATATCCATTCATACAACCACATAAGTCACTGCCCTGAACATCTGCAATACAAAGATGAAAATGTTTGGTTAACATCATCTTATATGGTCTGCTTGTCCTAGACATGTAGTAGTTATTGCAAATAAGGGAAACCATGGGACCTATGTTTCTTTGGGCCTGGCTTACTTCACTTAATATAATTTTTTCCAGGAGTTTAAATGTGATATACCCTGTTTACCAAATAAACCTTTGAAGAAAAAAAATATATATAATTTTTCCAAGTCTTTCCATTTCTTTACAATTGGGGCGATGTCATTCTTTCCAGATCTCCTTGCACACCGGTAACCCTCTCCCCTGCCTGTATCCCTGTCACGGGCAGTGGGTTACTCACGGGTGCTGGAGTGCAGGCAGGGGAAGGCGCTGCAGATCCACCTGCCCGCTCCAGAGCTCCAGAGGCATTTCTCTGTTGTGCCCACCCCACTGCCTCAGAAAGTGACTGTGGATGGGTTTGTTTCTTCATTATTACAAAATAATAGTTTTTTTAGAGAAGGATTTAATATCATCTTTTGACCAAATAAACAAGTGAAAACATGTCTTTTCTGCCTAAGACTGCATTTTTGTTTTAAGTAAAGGCTTTAACCAGAAGTGGTAGTTGGCTCTTGGCTCTGACATGTGAGATCTGAGAAACATGCACAAAGATATAATCAAGATGAAGACTTTAGTTAAAGGCATAGTTAGTGCTACGGAGAAGAAGTTAATAAGTTTGCTGATTATTTTTTGTTGGCCTGGGTCTAATGAATGGATTATATTTTATTTATATATTATGGTTTATTTGGGATTGGATACATAGCAGAACAAATACTGAGAAAATAACTCATTGCAAAGATAGAGACAGGAAAATTTGATTGGATTGGAAAGTTTTTCATTAAAAGACAAGTTTTCCTGATAAATATTTGTATTTTTGCTTTGATCCAAAACAGTATTAAACAATTAAAAAAAAGAGAAAGTGGTTATTATGTTGTATGATTGAAATACATGATTCAAAGGATACTAATAATCAGAGAATTAACCAGATCAAATTAAAAACCAGTCACATGTCTCTGTGTCCCAAAGTCCAGGACATTTGAGAGAATCACTTATAATAGCTTTCCCTTTTTTGGTCTTTCAACTTAAACTTTAGTTACAACTCATAATGACAGGGAAACTGAAAGGATGCTGATGAGGGAATGGAGAGAGAAAATAACAATCATGATAGTCTTGAAATTTATACTATCAAAAGAAGTTTTCATAATAACCCAGAATACCAAGATGGGATTTGAAAAACTATTATTTTAAATACTTTCAAACTGTGTTTTCTTAATTATCGTGGGATATTAGTTTCTTGTTGCTTTGTAGTAAGTTACAATCTAGCTTTAAAACAGCTGGGTGCTGGTGGATCATGCCTGTAATCCTAGCTACTTAGGAGGATGAGATCTGAGGTTCATGGTTTGAAGCCAGCCCAGGAAGGAAAGTCCTTTAGACTCTTATCTCCAATTAACCACCAGAAAACTGGGAGTGACCCTGTGGCTCAAAGTGGTAGAATGCTAGCCTTGAGTAAAAAGGCTCAGTGACAGTGCCTAGGCCCTGAGTTCAAGTCCCATGACTACCACCACCACCAAAAAGTTAAACCAATATAAGTTAAGCAACTTCCATTTCTACAAATCAGAACATTTTGAAGTTACAAAAGGCATCAGAAAGAATCTCTCTCTCTCTCTCTCTCCCTCCACTCCCTCACTCCCCCACTTTTTGTGCCAATCCTAAGGCTTGAACACAAGGCCTGGGCTCTGTCTTTGATCCTTTTTACTCAAAGCTAGCTCTCTATCACTTAAGCCACAGTTTTACTTTCTGCTTTCTGGTGGTTAATTGGAGACAAGAGTCTCATGGGCTTTCCTGCCTCGGCTGGCTTTGAACCACAATCCTCAGATCTTAGCCTCCTGAGTAGCTGGGGTTACAAGCACAAGCATCAGGCTCATTTATTCACTTTTGGAATGTGGACTATAATAAATTAAATAGTATGAGCCATTCAACCTACTGTATTTTTTTTTCCAGTCATGTGCCTGAACTCTGGGCCCTGGGCGCTGTCCCTCAGCTCTTCAGCTCAAGGCTAGCGCCCTGCCATTTGAGCCACAGCGCCACTTCCAGCTTTTTCTGCTTATGTGGTGCTGAGGAATTGAACCCAGGGCCTTATACATGCAAGGCAAGCACGCTACTACTGAGCCACCTTCCCAGCCCCAACTTTAACCGTATTTTAACAATGCTGTTATTATTAAGTTTATATGTTATTGATGAGGAGTTATGGTGAATAAGTCAGAGGAAGAGTCCGTTCTTTTTGAAACTATCTCTTAAACACCCAGTTTTCCTTCCTGGAAAAGTTAGTATTTGTTTCTACTGTATTTTTTTTAGAAGTATTTCATTTTTTTTGGGTCGGTCGTGGGGCTTGAACTCTGGGCCTGGGCACTGTCCCTCAGCTCTTCAGTTCAAGACGAGCGCTCTACCACTTGAGCTACAGCGCCACTTCCGGTTTTCTGGTGGTTTATTGGAGATAGGAGTCTCATGGTCTCTCCTGCCCAGGCTGGCTTTGAACCGCGATCCTCAGATCTCAGCCTCCTGAGTAGCTAGGATTACAGGCATGAGCCACCAGCGCCCGGCAGTATTTCATTTATTTGCAAGAAAGTATGTATGAATAATTCCTACTCAATTATTTTATGTATAAAAGGTGGTCTATAAGAGTCCACACCATTTGTGTGTTACTTCCTAAAATAACTTATCTTTGTGATCATTTTATTATATTAAAATATATACATCATTCTTTTTATAGTTGAGGTAACTTTATATTTACAGAAGAACTGCAAAAAATAGTAAAGTTCTTTTACCAAACTTCTTTGTGTCTCACTTCTTTGTGTCTTATATTACCATAGATAATTATCAAGCCATTGATGTTTGCACAATACTACTAACTAAAGATTCATTTAATTGCATTGACTTTCCCACTGATTATCCAAGTGTTTTCTTTGTAATCTAGATAAGAATCCTATAATTGCACTTGGTCTTCATGTTCCCATAGTCTCTTTGGTTCTATTGTTGTTCTTTTTTCATGGTTTTGAAATATATGACCAGTTTTTTTTAGCAGAAAGTCTTTTTTTAAATTTTTAAAATTTTATTTATTTTTTATTGTGAAAATACTGTACAGAGGGGTTACAATTACATGGGCAAGATAATGAGTACATTTCTTATCCTTTGTTTCCCCTTCCCATCTCTTCCCATCCTCCCCCCACACCCCCACCCAATCCTCCCCGCCCCCCCGCAAAGTTGTAAAGTTTGTTTTCAACATAACGACTTGTACTTTTCATTGTTGCAATAGGTCCACCTGTATCCTTATTTAAACGACTTGTTTTCCCCTTCCCCTCCACAAATTATACCGACATCAAATACAGTGAAAGCAAGGATTATACTGTAGGGGAGGGACATACAAAACAACAAAGAAATAATCTTATAAATGCGTTAGAAACAATCGCATGAAAGAAAAACAACATTTGAATACATATCTTAGGGTTCATTTCCCTAACATCACCTTATCTGACCTTTTCTGCTTGACTCATACATATACTAGATATTGCAAATAAGGGAAACCATGGGACCTATTGTTTACAAACAAGACCACACTAGAGCTACCAACACAACTATGTTTATTGCAGTATTATTTACTATAGCTAAGATATGGAACCAACCCAGATGACCCTCAGTAGATGAATGGATCAAGAAAATGTGGTATATATACA
>NW_012269179.1:0-1898 GCF_000151885.1 Dipodomys ordii
GGCTTTTTTCTTTTTGCTTATGTGGTGCTGAGGAATCGAATCCAGGGCCTCATGCATGCAAGGCAAGCGCTCTACCACTGAGCCACCTTCCCAGCCCCTGGGGGTCTAATTTTTTATATGGAAATAAATCACTTGGGACTCTTTTCAGTCCCAAGAGTACTCTAACTCTTGAGCTACATCCCCAGTCATGAAAATAGATCATTTTAATAATTAAAAAATATGTGCTTTAGACCTGGGCATTGGTGTCTCATGCCTCATTTAATCCTAACTACAAAGGAGGCTGAGATCTGAGGACTGTGATCTGAAGCCAACCTTGACAACAAAGACCATGAGACTCTTATCTCCAATAAACTAACTCAGAAAAAGCCAGAAGTGGTGCTGTGACTTAAGTGGTCAGAGCACAAAGAGGCTCAGGGATAGCATCTAGGCCCTAAACCTCCCCCCCCCAAAAAAAAATTCCAGAACTGGCAAAAAAGAAAAAAAAGTGCTTAGGACTTCTGATTTTAGAACAAGGAGGAGATGGTTCATTTTACCTTTCTCTTCTTCATTCTCTATAACTAAACACTCTGGAAATTATTGAACAAGTGAATAGATCAGGCATGGCAGCGTATACATATAATCCCAGCACTTGAGAGGCTCAGGCAAGAGGGTTGCTATATAGCCTAGGCTATATAGCAAGACTCTGTTTTGAAAAACAACACCCTCCCTCCCCTGCCCCCCACCAAAACACCTCTAGGAGGAAAAAAAGACCATGGACTGGCCAGGGACCTCAGAACTCAAGAAGTGACAATGTGGGCTAGCAATGTGGCTTAGTGGTAGAGCGCTTGCCTTGTATGCATGAAGCCCTGGGTTTGATTTCTCAGTACCACATACACAGAAAAAGCCAGAAGGGGTGCAGTGGCTCGTGTGGTAGAGAGTGCTAGCCTTGAACAAAAAGAAGCTCAAGGACAGTGCCCAGGCCCAGAGTTCAAGCCCTAAGACTGGCAAACAAAACCCTATCTGCCCCCCCCCCAAACCCAAACAAGTGACAATGTGGTGAGCTCCTCCATCCCTCAGACTGAATGCAGTATTGACTGGCAGCCTGAAATCTCCAACAGACATAGGAAAATGAAGAAGCCAAGGAAAGCATAAGCTCACCTTCCAAAAGACTAGGACAAGGGAAGTCCAGCACAGACCTAACCCAGAGCCCCAAGCCCATGGGATACCCTGACCACCTCAGCCTTTGCTCCACAACCCAGGCCATAGGCCAGTCTGATTAGCCTAGCATGGGGGCCACAGTGGAGCCCAGACTCTCCTTGGACTTTATCCTTAGCTCTGCACCAAAGATACCCAGGCTCAGTGGCGTCTACTTGTCTAGTATGTTGCTTAGCAACTGCAGGCAGCCAGAGAGAACCTGCTTGCCCTGCAGATGGCAGTGGGCAGGGGCAGGAGCTGAGTGGGAAGCTCAGAAGCTCCAGGAGGATGAAGTGGACCAGAACAGCAGCAGAAGAACTCAGAGAACTAAGCCATCATCATAACCAGAGCAGAACCTACTTGCTAACCAGCAGGCTAAGGCAGGAGATTTAAATAGGATCCTTAATAAGCCAAATGTTCAAGGTACAATTAGAAATGACTCATAATACCATGAATCAGGAAAGCCACATTTTGAGAGAGAAAAGAGATAAAGGGAGGTCAATTACAATATGAATCACATGTTGGAATTATCAAATAGAGATTTTAAAGCAGTCACCTTGAAAATGCCTGAAGCACATCTGTAATCCTAGCTACTCAGGAGGCTGACATCTGAGGATCACAGTTCAAAGCTAGCCAAGGCAGGGGCTGGGAAGGTGGCTCAGTGGTAGAATGCTTGCCTTGCATGCCTGAGGCCCTGGGTTCGATTCCTCAGCACCACATAAGCA